>NW_018020748.1:0-14430 GCF_002006095.1 Pseudomyrmex gracilis
TTATTATTATTAATATTTCACACTCTTAGAAAATATTATCTCGTTAGTGCGGCGAGAGAGAAAGAGAATTTATAATCGATCCGCGATCTGCCATTAGCGGCGCGGGGCGATTAAAACGGTACTCGTGTGCGCATTCATCTCGTGTAATGAGGCCGCGGGGATTATCGTTCCAGAAAATTCATTAGAATTCCCCCGAAGCGCAACACACGTCGGCGCATAAGAGAAGCGCGGGCTCGGCGGCGTCTCTCACTACCGCGAGTAAATTGGGAAGCTCGCATGCCCGAGCGCCGAGGTCTCGTAATGACAATAATCATTGGCGGATTATCATTATCAGCCCAGAAGGGGAGACAATGATGAGAGAGTTGTGAACTTGACTCGTCGTTGCGGGCGGTCACGTCTGCGAGCGTGCGCGTCGACGATCTCTTCCTGCTCTTACCGCGAAGTAGAATCTTCTTCTTCCACAACCTGGCGTGATACTGTGCATCGCATTTCTTCGGATTATTATCTACGAGAGAGGAAGTATCGCGACATTGCCTTCGATGATTGCTTTCGCGAAAAGGAGAGAGAAACGTATATATGTTTTTTTTTTTCCGTCATGTTCGTACGAAGCAAATGTCCCAACGACCGGATATTTATCGAGGAAATAATTATTAACTAGATATGTGAATATATATTAAACATAAACAATTCTCAATGTTTTCAATATTGCGTAAAATATCTTTTAAATATTTTTCACAGTATTTTTAACTTTCATCACTTTCAAAAATGTGCAATTATGAATTGTGCGTCTCAAAGTTGACGATATGTAAAAGTAGCTGATTGAATTCCAAGAAAAGTGCATTACTCACACGTATTGGTTTTTACCTTTCTCTCATTTGCCAGTTTTTTTTCGCGACCATATTGAGCGCGGAGAGTTAGGTAAGGACATAATGAAGGAAGTCCCAATTCTGTGGTAGGCGATCGAAAAGAGTCACGTTTGACGAGCGTTTGCTTAACGCTATTGAAGTGTCCTCCCTCGTCACTGTGAACGACGCTCGATTACGGCGGGAAGCAATTAACGGCACGCGAAAAGTTAATGGGCGCTCCTCCAGAACCGTTGGGCCCGGCGATCGTTGAAATAAACGTAGGAGAAATATCGAGGTGGATGCTCCTCTCGAAAGAGAAAAAGAGAGAGAGAGAGAGAGAGAAAATCCCGGATTCCGCGAGGTCGACGACCGGCGCGGCCAATCCGCGCGCGTGTTTCCGTGCGATTTATTTCGAACTCTCTCGATACTGTTTGGACAAACGAACCTACAAGAATTTTTATCTTCTTTTTCGAAACGTGCAAAAATTTTGCCTCCGCGATATTGAAAAGTCGACTTTTACAACTTTCGAATCGCGAACTCGCCAAATTACACTCGCGCCTATATTCAGAACTGACAAAAATCGAAACAAGATGTTTTCTTTAATAAACCAAATCAAAAATGTTCGATCAGCGATACTCGTCCGCCGGTCATCGGGACATTCATCTCGATTGTTACTTTGTTTTTAACTTAAATTAAAAAAAAAAAAAAATGAAAAATAATAAGAAGGAAAGGAAAAACAACTCGTGACTGAAGTCACGTGACTTTACTTTAGTCGCGTGTTTTTAAAAACGTGACTAAAGCAAGGTCACGTGACAGGATGGAGAGGAAAACTATATATTTTATAGTATATACGAGATATATCGAGATGTAAGAAGAAATAGAAATCGTATTATTAGAAATCGTATTATTCTGTCATTAAAGATAAAATTGGTCCCAGTATCGTCATCTAAAAGAGATATCTAAGATCTAAGAGCGAAGGCAGGAGGCTGCACGTCGTGACATTTTGCGTGATGTGTTATTACTCTTGAGCAAATTCGACTCTTTGTTAGCTTTTTCAGAAGTTAAAGGTACTTGACTTTTAACTTCTTTCCCTCTCTCTCTTTCTACTACATCAGACAATTCAAACATGTAAATCTGATGTCGACGGCGGATACGTAAAAAAATACTAACAAGCTACTCGTGGTTCAGGCTCTTATTCAATTTTCCTTTCTCCCGCGGTGTCTTTTCCTCTCCGCCGCGTGCGTAAGCGCCGCGTGAGCGCATACGCTTTGTTATTCGTTTCTTCTTCCGTTTCTCTGACTCATTCGGGTTCCCGAAGGGCGAAACAAAAGGCACGTCGAAGAAGACGTTCCTCCCAGAGCAAGGCGCAATTTGCAAACGACACGCGAGCCTCGCTATGCGACTTCCGCCGCCGCCGCCGCCGCCGCCGTCGCTTTTGCGTTAAAACACACGTCGTAGTCTTCTTTCTTTCTTTATTTTCCTTGTCTTTTCGCTGAAACAACATCTCATGTACGCTCTCTCGTGCGAGAATTGTGTGTTTCGCCCCGAGAAAAAGATCTCTCGTGAGAGGCAATGAGAGAGCGGCGCGCAAGTGTCTCAGCAGCGCGCGAGCAGGGTGAGAACTATATTATCGGATATCTTCGAGCGCGCGGTACAGAACGTTGCACGTGCAACTGCGTGTTCTCATTATGAAACGAATTGCCGCGTGACGTCGTGTATTTCCCTCGGTGTGTTGTTTCCATCGGAAACTATACGTTTAGATCGATTACCTTTCGAACGGCGCGACTCGACAAATCGCAACGAAGTGATGCAACTCGACACACAGCTCCTTTGATCGCGCGCATCGAGCGCTTTTTATGGAGCGAAAATAGTGCGGAACGCGGTTGACAAATGACAAAACGCAGTTTTTTTTTTTTTTTTTTCTAAACGATTGATGTCAGAGTTTTCAATGTACATCTAGTTTCATCTTCGTCAATTTGACGAGTATTTGAGAAAAAACGTTTTATTTGTCAGTTTTTAATTTTTATAATCGAGTAACGACGTGCTTTCGGCTACAAGGATTTGTTTTTCAATATACATTGAACCAAAGTGTCTTGTAACAATTTTTCTGTAACTTCTGAAACGAGAAATCTGAAATCCGCGGATCATTTCGACGGTTTGGTTGCGTCAAGGTAACAAACGCGTAAAAAAAAAAAACAAAGTTTATTATTTCGCAACGATATGATGCATGAAAGCAGCTTATGTATCTCAGATCTTTCTTAGATCCGTAAATAGATTAAAAAAAAAAAAAAAAAAAATATGAAATACAGACAAAGAACGCGGCGATACACAGCTGTCTATTGCCAGGAGTTACTCAATAACGTGCGTTTTGCTCTTACACGCTCTTGTGTCGCGCACAAACTTGTAAAACCTGCCATAACTTGCCTTTGGCAAAACGCGATACGTTTTTTTTTTTTTTTTATTTTCATATTTTCTCGAGAGAGCACATCGCGGAGGTTCAGTGACCTCAGTGCTTACGGTATACTCATCCGAGTTGCCACATGAATATTCTGGGAATTTAGAATGCTCCGAGAAGAGAAAATTAATCAGATTTAAATGCCGTTAAGGATTTATTTCGTTTTCTGTGAAATAGCAGAATTGTATTGAATCTTTTCCTCAAAAAACTTTGTGAACCCGACGCGTCTAGATGATCGGGTCACAAATATTACACGTTTGATAAATATGATTAAAGACTGCGAGTATATATATATATATATACATATATATATAGTGGGCGCAATAAAACCGCAAATTGAAATATGCTTGAAAAAACTTGGCCGAGTAAATCTCGTTGCCAAACCGAAAGTCGTGGAAAGTTTATTCGTATTGCAAAGAGGAATGCATAAATTAGCGATGTTGAATTAACGAGACCCGATGTGATAAAAACGTCGAGCGACCAATGGCGTCGAGCAAGGAGGTATAACGAGCGGTCCGACACAGTCGATGCACGCACAGTTATGCAACACAACCCGGTGCCTGTCGTGCGTGAGATTTTAATACATCACGATGGACACGAGCGGCATAAGATATCGGAGTACACACACGTACACTCGAATGCGCGACGTCAAGAACTTCCTGTCGTCGAACTCGCTCCCCGTCGGCGACGCAGAAAATTCTCAGACGAAGAAACAAAAAAAATTGCAAGCAAATTTATTGCTGGCAAATTCTTTACTCTCTTAAAATATAAGATTGAGAATAATTTTGGAAACGATGTTAAAAAATTATAAAATACACAAGTTAGAAATTATACTAAAAATATACCACGTGAATCAAAATTATAGTGTTATTACAAAATTTTGTGTATAATAAAAATTATTAGATATCAAAAATTCTTTTTTATCTGCCGCGCGCGCGTTAATCGATTCTCTATGTCGAAGCACAGCGAGGATCACGATCTGCGGCATTTCGGATAATTAGCGGCGCGATTGCGGCATCATCTCCCCCCGAACGAGGTTAATAATCCAAAAAAAAAATCTCAACGGCGTTTAATTTGCATAATTGTCGAATCATCTCGCTCCCGTGATTTCGCTGAAAGAGACTCGTGACGAAATCGGAAGATCCTGCACAAGAGCCCGGCTCGAAANAAAAAAAAAAAAAAAAAAAAAAAAAAAAAAACAAAGTTCCGAGAGGAAATGCCTGAGCAAACGAAGCATCCGCGCACCCGAGATCGTCACGCTCGTTAAGATTTTTGGCGGAGATCGCGCCGGATGCGTCTTTTACGAAATTTCGCGCTGAAATCGCTCGCTACTTCCCTCAGATATCGCGCGCTCACTCTCATTCAATGATCAATCTTGCTTTCCGGCTCGTTTGTTTGTTTTGTGCGTTGAGCAACAAAACGCAACACCGGGGTCTTTCGTCCCCAGCTGTCAAACGGTAGACGTAGAGATTGTCAGCAGCTGCGTGTATCCAATTTGTTTCTCTACGTACGTAGTTAATTCACGCGGTACGTCTTGCTTTTTTTTTTTTATACATACAATGTATATGAATCAGCAATTCGCCGGTTTGAAAAATAAAGAAGATAGCGGGAAACCACCGACGATGACCCGGAATTAAGCGGGACAAATTATTGTAAACGCGCATATGTGCACCTCTCTCTCTCTCTCTCTCTCTTAGAAGATCGTGGATTCCGTTAGAAATGCGAAACGCAGTTTCTTCTTCCCTCGGCTCGCGTTATAACTGTCATATTGCACGCGTTTCGCGTCCGCGCATCGTCCGCATCGCGATCCCGCTAGAAGTGACCGGAAACGACGGCGTTCCCAACACACACACAGAGTCTCTCTTCTGCGTAGGAGAAGAGACTCCGTTCCACACTACGCGCGGTTAATTACACGAGGAGCGATTGATAAGTATCCAAAACGACGCACAAACAGCGACAACGAAGTCGATGCCGTGAATGAACTTGGACGAGCTGTCAGATTACGTGCGACATTTGTTCTCCTAAAGTGCGAAACTTTGTCAACGACAACGACAACGTGATACTACCGTCTATTCATCCGTGTAAATAATAATAATAATATATTTATTTAAAAAAACAATTATAAAAATTTATATCGTCAGGACGTTAAATATTTCGTGAAAAATCAGTTTATTTTTTTCTTTTTATCGCGAAGATACTTTGCATCGCGTGTGCTAATTTGCATTATGAGACGCGCTTCCGTCGGTGAATTACGTTTCCGAGTTAATATTCGACGGAAAAAAAAAGATGCGCGCGCGTGTGTGCAGCGAGCGCGTATAAATACCATTTCCACGAACGATAGAGCACATGTGCAACGACACGCGCAAAACACACGTGTGTGTGCGCGCATCTAAGTGCAGTCTTCCGGCGCGCTAAGAACGGTCTTTTCCGCTAAGTTGCAAGTTCGATGTTCGGTCTTCGTCTGTTTTTTTTTTATTCCTTCCCGCCCTTTTCCGCGCGCGAGTTATTAAGCTTAATAATTTAATTGCGACGCGCAATCTCGCCGCACACGAACATCGTTTTCTCTCGCGCAATTCGAATCGTTGAATTGTTGCTGCCGTGAGACTTTTTAATTGTTTTTATCATACAAAATTTTCAGCGCGAGAAGATTTGCGATTTATATTACGACAAGCGGATACTGTTGCGCAAGAGTGAGGTTTATTACGCGCGCACGTAACGCGGCGCACGCAAGGTTACGTTTTGACAAAGTTTGGATCGCGCGATTTTTTACGATCCGTTAAATCGGAGAGAGCCACCAGTTTCATGACGAGAAAAGAGGGTACTTACACCGTCTCGCGGCGTGAGAGATCGGAATCGCGTACACATCAATCGGAGAGAACGAATAAGAGTCTAGGGCACCACCGCGCGTGTGAATCGAGGTGAACCGCGCAAATTCAGTAAAAAAAAAAAAAAAAAAAAAAAAAGAAAAACCGGTCGCGTCGAGCGATCGCAATTTCGCGAGAGCGCGAGAAACGAGATTTCGCGGAAACAATCGCGGCGTAGATTCCAACGAAATTGGACCGTAGTGGGAAAATCGTTGGAAATTGAACCGAGGGGCCTTCTTCCTTTTGCCGCGCGTGTATACGCAACGCGCAATTTTAAAGGGATTGTGCACATCGAGCGATCATACTTGACCGTCTAACTGTCGGGCGCGAACCGAAGTTCGAAGAACGGTGCGAAGAGCAATCCACGCGCGCGCACAGCGCATTCTGAAGAAACGGTTCGTGCCGGGATACTTGAGTAATTGCCGCGACCTTGAGAGAGAGAGAGAGAGAGAAAGAGAGACGAGCAGATGATCGTGAACCGGTGTATTCGTCTCAAGTATTGTGTATACTTTCTTCTCTCTTTATTCTTTTTTATTCCTGTTATTTCTGTCGACAACGTCCCTAAATGTTATTTATTGACGACTCGAAGATGTAACTTCTGATGAGTAGCTGTAAAATTGAAGAGTCGAGAAAGAGAAACAGAGAAAATATTATTGAGGCAAGATTACTATGTGGGATCCTAACAAAAACACTAGTTCAATCCTACAAGTGTGATTGCCGCGTTGCGTCTCATCTGAAACCGTAATATTGTTACGAACTTTTAACGGGTTTTTCTTTCTAACTGTGTTTTGATTCGAGAAACGGTACAGAAGAGACAGAGAGAAAGAGAGAGAGAGAAAAGTTCAATAACTTTTAAAGCGATTCAGAAAATTTAATTGTTTCATCTCGCATATTTTATATCACGCACGTGTTTCGCAAGTTACGTTATATTATACAATACGACGCGCTTTATACACGTTATATTGTAATCTAGATGTGAACGCACACACACACACATCTGATTTAACAGTACAGTTTGACGAGTGAACGAACGGCTGAAAACAAATCAGAAGCTCTGCTGAAAGAATCAAGATATTCGCCCCGGACATTTGTTTAAAGAAATAATTACAACAAGTATTAATTTGGCTAAAAAATAATTGCGATTTTTGTTATTTAATATTTATTAAATATTAAAAATAATTATGAGAAATTGTAATTAAAAATTTATTGAATAACAAAAACCGCAATTATTTTTGCGCCAACCTTAATATTTAGGCAAAAGTTAGAAAATAAATATTCAAAATCGTATCTTTAAAAATACTCAAAACATTGAGAATTGTTACGTTTAATATTTGTGCGATATTTAATTACAAAGTAATTATTTCTTTGATAAATGTTCGGTTTCTCTGGAACTTGAATTCAACATGCACGCGAATTGAGAAATATATTTGGCGAAAATAATCGCGTTCTCTTTATCTCTCCTGGCAATAAATGTGGAGAAATCTATAATTTCCAATTGCAAAAGTCATCAGATCCAGTGATCTGATTGCGAGGGATCGGTGATCTGAGGAATCCGACCACCCCAGTTTTCGTGGGAGAGACAGAGTCCCGTCTCTTCCCGTTCGGCATTATCTTTCTCGACGTGAAACAAAGACTCGCACGGATCTCGGGTTCTCTCGTCGATTCTCTCTATATCGACGCGAGAATCGACGAATTGTGCGCGCGCGCGCGCGGCCCTGGCCGGCGCTCTCTTCTCATCTCTCCCGACGGTTTCCTCTTTTCGACCTTCAACCTACATCATCCGCGCGAAAAAGATTGATAGAGTTAACGCGTTACATAAGAGATTAACATCTGCCTCCCGAGTACTAAGATTCTCTTTTTCTCTCGTTTTGTGTTGACAGTCGACTAATTTCTTTCGCACGTTGTTACGTAAAATTAAAATAAAAACGTGTGGCACTTATTTATGTGTGTAAATGTTTTGTCACAACAGAATGAAATTTTATCTCGAACGATTTCTGCAGCTGTGCGACCGACGCGCTTCGGTACATTCTCGCGAACTCCGAGGGCATCATCGACTTCGATGATATCCGCCTACACCCGATGAGGTTCTTCGCAGGCCTATCATTCGTTACGCTGCCCGGATTGCTTATTTTAAATAATAGTGAATCAAGTCGAGAGGATGTTCGCGTCTCTCTCTCTCTCTCTCTGTCTCTCTTCTTGCGAAGGTTTATCGCCGCCGACGTTGCGGTCCGACAACCTTGACGCTCGCAACGTCGGTCACCTTTGCATAGGGGAGGAGATTCTTGCTCTGGTTGTCGTTCACACAATGGCGAACGCGTATTATATACACACCGGGGTGTAAGGTACGCACAACGTGGTGGTAACAAAGTGATGAATCGTCGATACACAGTTCCGAACGATTTAATTGCTTTGTTTTGTTTAGAGACGAAACCGTGTCACCGCGTTGTTGATTGAGTTCAATTAACGTCGTAATTACATCGCATTTGCCTATTCCGCGTTGCGACGCATCAGTAAGTAAGGCCTTCGCTTCCCGCGCGCACTTCGTAACGGATGGAATATGCCTGTGTATTACGCTCATTGTGTTCGAGAATCGTTCTTTTCAGAAGGCCGTTCCTCTCGAGCAATCCCGGGACGCGATTTTAATTTTTTTTTTTTTCCAACGCGGTCCAATCAAAGTACAAAGTAAAGACGGTGAAACAAGCAATTTCAATATCTGAAATTCCGCGCGGAAGACGCGAGAGAAATGCACAACGAGAGATCGAGAAAAGAGATGTGATCTCAGGGTTAAAGACGCGTCGTATTCGCGTCTGTACCCGCTTGTGCGCAATTAGTTGAGAATTTATCGCTCATCTTTTACAAAAAGTATTATTCTCACCGCGCGAGAGAATCAATATTATCTTTGTTTCAATCCACGAAACGCGCGCGCGCGCGCGCACGTCTATTAAAAGGTCTTGTGTGCGCGCGGCAATCGCCGATGAAATCATATCCTCGATTTATTCCAATTACACTTAATTATTGCGATACGTGTGAACAGCTTGTTACTTTATTCCCTCAACAGAAGTAACAAATAAGAAAAAAATATTATAATTGAGGAAACTTTGTTTCGCACATGCGTACACAATTTTCTAAAAATACAAAACCAGCTTGCTTGGTAAACTCGAGAAATGCGCAGCGACGCAATAACGCAATAAAAATGTCATACTTTTTGCACCCATGCCAATAAAATACATAAATAAATTGCGCATCAAAATTAATTCTCAGCGCGAAATATATTCAGGCAACGTGTCGAAGAAAATGGCGAAGTCGCCGACTGTATAAGTGATCGGGACGTGATGCTCTAACGGCTCCGATCGAAATTGATTGTTACGCAAACGACGTCTGGTCGGCGACGTCACAGGGTAAACGAATTGGCACGGATGAATCGTCGCGAACACTTCGCACACGAGATTGTACCGTTATAGGTTCGCACATTTTGAGGAACGGAACGGTATCGTACATCGCGAAAGAGAGGAAAAGAACATCGCGCCGTGAATTTCGCGACGACGTCCCTCTCGCTCTGCAGAATCGTTCTTTATCAAACATCCGTCCCTAATTCCGTCTGTCAACACTCGGAGGACGAGTTCCGGGGAAGAGAAACGCAGCGAGCCGTGACGGACTGACGCCGGCGAATCTTTCGAACGATCGCGGAACGACGCGATTGTTCGCGTAAGATCGCTCCAAACGATTCATTGTTCTCCACTAGATTACCCGTGACTTACCTACGTCGCGGCCCCGCGCGCGCATATTTTTCGTTCGACGCGGATTCGAACGACGGCGCCGCGACGGAGAGAAGACAGAGCGAGCGGCGCGACGCGCGTTCAGGCGGTTTATGGCGAAAACGCAGTGTCACCGTTGTATTATTACACGCGAGCACAGCTGATAAAGATGTTGCTCCTGTCGCACGTCAACGATCGAACGGACGTCCAGAACGACGACGGATAAAATAAAAAAGTATACAAAATAAACAATTCGTACCTGAAGAACACTCGTTGCTGAATCCTCTCTTGTCGTTTGAATCTCCGGCTAAAGAAAATTATTTTCGTTCGGCCAGCGTGTGTGCGCGCGCGCGCGCGCGCATTCGGCCGAGTAACGGGTCGCCGGGTATTAAACTACACGAGCTCTACCGTAATTGCGTATACGCGCCAGATGTTGATTTTCGCGTGTAAACGGATCGTGAAAACCGATCGGAATAAATTCGCGAGTAACGGGACGCGAGAGTGGCAGTCGGCCGTTTAACCGACGATCCTGCAATCGTCATTAGACGGAATCATTTATAACCTCCTGCCCTCCCGTCTTATTTTACGGTCACCCTCGCGTTGTGTGGACCGTGTCGATGATAATTGCAGATTTCCAAGCGTGCCATCACCGCGCGCGCGTGTATGTTCCTCGTACACACATACATACACACACTCGCGCGAGTACGTGAATGGCGAAGTTAACGAGAGAGGATCTTATCGCTAAGGTCGACAGAATTTACAGTACGCCCGGACTTAAGTTCACACTCGGACGCTGCCGGCGAACGTAAACTCGACATTGTGCGTAACGCAATCCGTGCGTTGTAGGATGAAACTTTTTTTACGATCTGACGAAAGCAATTGTTGAGAAATGTTTGTGTTATTTTACTTACGTGTTGTTGGTTTCTTAAAATGTATCTCTGCTTGGATAGCAAATAATAATTTCATTGATTTTTTAATTATTGAATAACGTATCTGATGATAAGAATCATTGATTTTTTAATTATTGAATAACGTATCTGATGATAAGAATCACCCTCGACGTTATTACTCTTTCAACAAATAATGTAAACTACATAACATACTACACCACAATCCTATATTAAAAAAGGCATTTGGACCGAGAAGTGCACGTTTTGGAGCCGAATGTATTGCATCTATTGTTGCCTCTTTTCCGCGTTGCCGATTAGTTGGTTGGTTGATCGAGTCGAATCGAATCGGTAAGATCGAGAGAGTAAATAATGAAAAACGATTTTGAGACAGTTCGTCGTATATGTAGAGAAAATTAAAAACGTAACTAAAGTCATGTGGCAGGAAAGAGTAGAAAAACAACACGTGAAAATAACGTGACTGTAATTTATATTATATATAACATTAAATAATACATATTATACATATAATTTATTATATATTTATAATATTATACTTTATATTGTATTATATGTATTATATATATACTACAGTAATGTCACTGACCTCGGCCGCGCGGCCTTGGCGGGTTTATTGACCTCGGCCGCGCGGCCTTGGTGGGTTCATTGACCTCGGCCGCGCGGCCTTGGTGGGGGGAGGGTCACCGACCGCGGGCGCGCGGCCTTGACGGGGCACTGACCTCGGCCGCGCGGCCTTGGTGGGGGAAGGGTCACTGACCGCGGGCGCGCGGCCCTGGTGGGGGAGGGTCACTGACCTCGGTCGCGCGGCCCTGGTGGGGGAGGGTCACTGACCTCGGTCGCGTGACTGCGGTGGAGTCACTGACCTCGGCCGCGCGACTGCGGCGGTGTTACTGACTTCGGTCACGTAATTACGGTATATATATATATATATATACACATATATATATATATATACATATATGCGTATGTGTGTGTATTATATATAGATATAGAATATTACATATAATATATATACTATTCTCTTTTTTACCCTTTTCCTTATTACGTGACTTTAGTCACGTGTTGTTTTTCCACTTCTCTCTCTCACTATTTTTTGAGTTTGATTTTTATGTGTTATTTCTGACATTTCTCATATGTATATTATATGATTTATAAGACGTATATACTATCTGTCATCGCGGTGACAGGTTGTGTTCACTGACAACACGTTAAATAAAAATAACAATAGCGTGCGCGTAGCACGCGGCTGTCTTGTGCTAGTAATATAAATACTAACAAATGTTTATGTACAATTGAGAAATTAAAATAATATCTCAAACATTGATTGAGTTGTGTTACATTTGACATTTACGTATCTGATAATTATTTCTTTAATAATAAATGTGCCGGACCGCACGCCCGATCATTAAGAGTTATCTTACATTATTTGTTGAAAGAGAGTAACGACGTCAAGGGTAATTATCAACGACGCGATGATAATAATGCTTCGCGCCGTGGAAAAAGAAGAAGAAGACGTATTAGAACGAGAGACAACCGTCGTTCAACGTAATGATCAATTTGTTATCTCGACTCGGAGATGCGCGTGCAAAAAATCGAATGAATGATTGTGTATTTCTAAAAAAAAAAAAAAAAAAGCACCGAGTCATTCACATCTAGTTCATCGAGACGTCGGATTGATCACCGACCGTGACATAAATGCGTGGTAATGATGAGGTCGGATTAAAAGAGAATGAGCGGTCGAATCGAACGGTAAAACGAAAAACACATCAGCCGCAAGCCTCGGCCTAATGATACGCGAAATTTAGCAAATAATTGACGAGACGAGATAATCGATAGAGAGATTAATTGGCAGCGAAATTTATTTCGTTAAGAATTTCAATGTATAAATAAGATCAATTATTGCAAATCAGTTCCGCAACTTCCACAAAACAATTGCTTGTAATAATCGAACGCTCGTACCGAACGTTGCTTCGCGCGAACAATTTTCTCGACACAACAAAAAAAACCTCGATCTTTCTTTGCCTATTTCTCAGTTTTTAAACGTAATTAGAAATCTCGTTTGAATATTGTTTTTAATTTCCGTCTGTGTATATACGCGCGCACAGCGTTTGTAATTATTTTAATTAATGCACGTTGAGAGCGATAACAACACAATGAAATGAATAAAGACGGTGTGTGAAAAATTCCTCGCAATGCGCGAGGACGATGTATTCAGATGAGCGTTAAATGCGGACAACTTGCGTGACCTGGATGTTTATTTTGTTTTTTACACAACGTGTCACAGTACACACGACGCATTCGCGTTTGTTTCTCGCTGGTAAAATATCGAAGTGACATTTTTCTCGAGAATCTAAGCATTTTTTCGCGGAGAATTCAACTGATTACGATCTATCCGTTTTTGCTTTCTGCTAAATAGTTTCTGATTCGCGATTTTACAATATTTTTGAGAGAGGAAGAGAGAGAGTGAGAGCGAAATTAAGGTCGCGGTTTTTTTGCGCAAAAAGTGATGATTTCACCGAGATTCGTTTTTAATGCTTTTTTTTTCAACGCGTATCGGTCTATCAAGAATAAACAAACGTTTTATGGCAATGTTTTTAATGAGATTTTTCAAACAGACATAGAGAGTGAGAACCGCTTTACGCGTTATTAAAACGTTTACTGCGGTAATTAACGTTACAGCTGCATGTATGAACATTGCACACACCCGTCGCGCATAAACGTTCTCCGCGAACGCGAAGGAACGTTCGAACGAAAAAAGAGTTGTATACTTTTTCGGAAGCGCGGTTTCTCTCTTGGAAAGTAGTTACAATTTTGCGAGAGAAAATAACATTTTTTTTTTCCAATTGGCGTTAAATAGCATTTTTCCCAGTTGCGGTAACAAAACGCTCGTTACCGTACGCGATAAAAATGCAAATTTTCCAAAAAGAAATCGAAAGTTGCAAATTATTTTCCCGATGTCGTAAAAACAACTTTAATGACGTACGCCCGTCTTTTCTTATCAGGGCAGAACGGAACAGAGCGTAATTTTCCTCTCTCATCTCTCTGTAACACTCCGGCGGAACAAACGACAAAAAGTAAAAGTCCGAAAGCGCGCCCACGGGGGATTTAACGGAAACTTTCGATTCTGCCCATGTAGGAATTGCCGACAGACTTCCAGTAATACTACTAGGCCAACAATGGCTCAACCTTTATAGCCGATACTCGATATTGACAATTGGTCCAGTATTGTCCCATTTTTGTATTTTATAACAACCCAATATTGGCCCGCTTGTTCACCAGTGTTCGGCATTCATATTGGGCCAGTACTGGCAAGAAGACAGGACCAATATTGGGCCAGTACTGGCAAGAAGACAGGACCAATATTGGGCCAGTACTGGCAAGAAGACAGGACCAATATTGGGCCAGTATTGGCAAGAAGACAGGACCAATATTGGGCCAGTATTGGCAAGAAGACAGGACCAATATTGGGCCAGTACTGGCAAGAAGACAGGACCAATATTGGGCCAGTACTTGCAAGAAGACAGGACCAATATTGGGCCAGTACTTGCAAGAAGACAGGACCAATATTGGGCCAGTATTGGCAAGAAGACAGGACCAATATTG
>NW_018020748.1:14695-36851 GCF_002006095.1 Pseudomyrmex gracilis
AGTATCGTGCCGAGCTTAAGAGCCAGCGTTGGCTCGATCTAATCATTAAGCATATTCGCCCAGTACTGGCTACTACTGTCGTACCAATATCGAGCCTCGTTTGCCGATATTGACCCAATACTGGGCCGTTCGTCAATTCCTACAATGGGAATAATTGTCAACGTTTTGAGTATTTTTTAAAATATTTTAGTCCCCTGATTTTACACAAACATTTGTTACAATATATTTCCTTAATCGATTTCCGAGTGGTGTCATCGGAAACGTTTATCTCAGGCTAATTTATATTCGCGCTAAATGAATTCAAATCGCGAAGACCACGGCGCATACGCCAACGTGTTTGTTCGTGATGTGAAATTTGACTCGCGGTCTCGAGACTCCGCTGCTTGAGGTAAAAGGCTGAAAGTGTCAAGCGGTGCTGTAGGGACTTTCGATTCGCATCGATGCCACGGGAGGATATCGCGGGTAGTTGTTGTTGTTGTACACACGCTTGTTCACAACTATACCACGTCCCGATTATAATCGTCATCTCGTTTTGTGCCGCGCGTTTACAGACCTCGCACATCCACACACACACTCTCTCTCTCTCTGTTCTTCCTGAGAACGCGCGACTCCGCTCCTTTCCACATGAGAATCTAGGTCGCACGGCTGCGTTCACCTTCTAGCAAAAGCAATGTCTTCCAAGGAAGGTCGTCGGTCGGTCGGTCGGTCGGTCTCGTCTGGAAAGGCTCTCATCCGAACGCGAGCGACGCTTTTCCCTTTCGTTAAATTAACCATCCGCAGCGTTCGTTAATCGTTCTCTTTCTTTCTCTCACTTTCTCTCTCTTTCTCGCTTCGATCTGTAAAGCTTTACGGTCGATCGGGAAATAAACACGACTTTCTCTTTTTCTGAGGTTGTTAATGAAATGCGCAAATTCTCGATCGGTAAATAACAGTCTGATTAATTTGTCGCTCGCATAATAGACGCGGTTGTGTAATCAAGAGGTGCAGGTTGTTTTTTCCTCAATTTTTCAGACTTGATATTCGACTCGATGTAATTTTACTATCGACAAGACGAGTATTTTATATTGTTTGCAACTAAATATGCGACACGCGTTATCGCTGAATAAGTTTTGCGCGTTCAAACGCGCGACTGTTCACGCACGCGGGTAATTAGTTTCCGGTAATTAGCACATTAAGTCCTTTCTACAGATTCGATAGATTCGAGAAACCGTGTTTCTATTTAAATATTTCTTATATTTCTCGTACTTATTTATTTTATCTGTATTTACAATAAAGTTACTGCTGTCTCGCCTTTTAAAGCACTTTCTTTTTTGTTTATAAATTTTTTACGCGTCTCTAATAAAATTATTATCGACCGACCCAGTAGTCTCGCGGCCTGAATGCCGAGGCCACGAATATTCACATTTCGTAACATAGAAATGTGAATATGTGGCCAAATTTGTTTGATCTTTTTTTCTGTAATAAAATTATTATTATTATTATTATTTTCTTTTATCGCGTTACACCAAACACATTCCTCTCTCTTCTTAAATCATTGTCATCGCTCGTATTGTTGCCGTCATTAGAAAGTGCACATCACGTGGAAAGCGTCGACTTTTATCTGATTATCCGGCACTTTTGCCTCGCGTGCGGAACGACGAGCGATTTTTCCACCGAGAGAAAATCCATTATGCGACGTATTTTAAATTAAAAAAAAAAAAGAAAGAAAGAAAAATCTGCAGACGTAGGATCTATAACATATCCCGCAAATTTTCTTCGCGTACGCGAATATTAGCGCCTGATTCACTCTAATTAGTTATCGCGAACAATTAGAAAGTGAGTCTCTCTCTCGCGCTGCGGTGTATATATACACACATATGTTGCACATGTACTTACACGTCGGCGGTTGTTGATATATCTGGGCCGCGTGTGTGCCGCTATCGCCTTGCCTCGTTATTGTGATCTGGAAAAGAGTGGAAAGGCAGTGTTTTAGATCTCCTCGCTTATAATAAGATACAATTGTGTCGGCGCTGTAACTCGCGGCATGCGCTGTTCCCCCCCGATGTCAGCCGTTGGTTGGTGAAACATGTATCGCTTCGAAATCGAACCGGCGCGTAACACACGCAATCTTGTAACGCGAACACACTTTAAATTAAATACACGTTTAGAATAGAAATTAGCACATATATACGCGAAAAAAAAGTTTTGTGCTGGAACAGCAAAGAGGATTAGTTTTACTACATGACCAGCTAGAAAAATTTGCCCATTGAAGTTTTTGTTTTTTTGGTTTGCCAACATTAAAACATTATTTTGATGAAAAACTTCAGTAGGCAAATTTTTCTTGCTGACCGCGTAACAACGAAAGCTTATTTTTTTCGCGTATTAAATTTTAATTTTCCACATTTCTTGGGAAAACGAGATTTCCCTCGAGCTGCGAAGAATTTGCTCTCAAAACCGGCGAGACAAGATTTGCGACATGAATATGGAGAATATATATCGCTTACAATGGATGAGACGCGGAAAGAAATTTGCAAACGAGAAAAGAGTCGTGGAAATATGAGAATTACGTAAAAATTGTGGATATAACAGGCGTTAGGTAAACATCGAGAAAGGAGTCTGGAAAAAGTGGAAAGTGGCAAAAAAGCGCCTTTTACCCGGTCTCCCGTGTTTATCGAGAGGTGACGGGGCAGGTTGCCACAATTGGCAGCGTGATATCATTGGATGGTGTGTCTGTTCTGGTGAAGTCATTGATGAAAGAGGCGCAAGCGATTGTGCCTCGGTCGGGAAAGAGAGAAAAAGTAGCAGCCGATTCTCCTTTGAACCATAAAACGGTCTGAAACGGATGTGCGCTCGTTACGCGTGTAATTACGAATGACGATCGACAAAACGCGATGCTTTTGCAGCGACGTCTTTAAGTGAGCGACAATTTTATCGCATTCGATCTTCAGATAAAATTTATTATTTAAATAAATAAATACGTCATTAGCATCCACCGAATATAAATAATTTTTTCTTGAATAAAATAAACACTTTTCTTTTAAGATAATTTTCCTCTCAGTGTATATAAGTAAAAAAACAATTGTACATCCCATAAGATTTAATTTTTCTATACAACATTTTTATGTGTAAAAGGGAAAATGACTCGTGAAAAAATTATTCTTCAAATACAAAACGTCCAGAGAGAACCTCTTCTTTATTTCGAAAGAAAGATCAGTTTGCAAGATGGAAGAACAGATTAATATACCTGGATGGACAAATCTCCAACACATATATTTCGCACCCAAGTATTAATTTAACGATCACCATTTGATATATTATTAGACGCGCGGCGATGATTGATCGTCATCGTCGTCGGCTAACCGCGATATGTGAAAGTCTCTCGCGAAAATGTCAAGTCCCGATTAGAATCGATCGTCTCTCGTCATCCTCCTTTTCCAGGATGTTACGAGTCGGTTTTACCTCTCGCGGTGCAAATCAATACCGACGATCGTCATTGCTATTTATAAGACAAAAAAAAAATTCACAACCTAGAAGAGCACACGAGGCATCGGATATTATCACTGGGAGAGAGAAAACGGGAAATATATTGGAGTTATAACGATCATTCGGTTTCACACAGAGAGGAAAGAAATTGTTCAAGGTCGTCGGTAAAAAAAAAAAAAACCTCACAAAACTCCGGTTTTTCTCTCGTCGACGAAGAAAGGAAATGAAGTAATAAAGTGATGATTAATTTCTTGAGTGAAACCTGACGGCTCCTTGTTTTACAAGGTTGTAAATGAATGACGAGCTGAGACGAGTCTTTGCAAACACGTATATAGAAACGACGACCGAGGGAAGCCGTTAATGGAAAAGACGTGCAACGCATCCGACGTACAACCGCGGGTAAGTTCGCTCCTAATTATGCTATTCGACGTAACACGTAATGCCACCGGTCTATTTTTAGATTAGCGACTGAGTATACACAAGTAACTCTTGTAATTGCTTTCCATCTGTCTAATACAAAACGTCCTCGTTACCGCCGTGTGTCTCGTATAGCTGGTAATTTCACGCAACAAGCAACGTCTGTGCGCGCAATCGTAATGTAATTGTAATACAAGAGACATGTTTATTAAAACTACGAGAGAGCTTTCAATTAAAAAACCGGTGTGTAAAAACTCACTTAAACCGACGGGTTTACGTATTCGTATTATGAATCGGTTNTTTTTTTTTTTTTTTTTTTTTTTTTTTTGACTTGTTTAGTAATGATCGACAGAATGACATTTGGATCTAAATTTTGAAAAATGTACGGGGAAAGGCTGATTTAAATCCGAATACGGTTGGTGTTTTTTCCGAGGTTTTCATACAACGTTAACAAATTGGAAAAAACACAACCAGCCATGTTCGGACTTTTACTGGTCTTTTATTTTTCTTTTATTTTTCCAATAATAATAATAATAATTTCTTTAACACACTAAATTAAAACACACTAATTTCTTTGACACACTAAATGTCCGGTCATCGGTCCGGCTATTAAACATTCATCTTAGGTGGTTTTTTCAGGCACGACCGATTTTAAAGAATTTTCTGTTGCCTAAATTTTCGCATCTTTTTCCTCGCGAAGGAAATCCTTAATTGAAATCCAAATTTTACATAAAATGTATCATTTCGGCGTGTTGCCAATGCGACGGAAAGTTTCCCGATCGAAGTCTTCGCAGGGAAACGCTGACGTTAGCGACGGCCGGCGCGTGTTGGTCCGCGCAATGAAAGTCGTCGAACGAGTCCACTGGTCGTTCAAGTGTAACACACGAAACGACGCAGTCCCTCTGCATTCTCTCCTCTTCCGTCCTTTTCTCTCTCTCTCTCTCTCTCTCTTTGTCCCCCGTGTATATATTCAAATGTGTTTGTAATAAAGCGCCTAAGTGAAGGCGCGAGAAAACTACGGTAGACTTTTATCGCGACTCATTATATCCCATCAATTTGATTAACTTACGAAGTAACTTTGATTAAACGTAAGTTTACGGCGGATAATTTCGCGGAATCGATTTTTTCCTGCGTGATTTAATCCTCCGGAACCGAAGACGTCGGCAGACGTCCGATTCGAACGCGGCGATACATCTCGCTAAAACGCATCGAGTTTACTCAGCCGGCGGCAAACCGAACCATATAAGGCTTCACATCCAATGAGTTCATCGAGAATCCGTTTGTGATCTTTCACAATGCTTCGCTCATCGCAAAGTGTTCACGTATGTCCCTTTATAGCAAACCGAAAAGAACAACTGAAGGATTCTCTTGTTTTCGCACCGCAATTATCCGTCGTCCGCGATTTGAATGTAAATTGACGATGATTTAAAAATTCTTATTGTCACAACATCGATTGCGATTTCCATATCGGTCGTCACAGTATTATAGAACCGATCCTTGAACGTCAAGCGGTTTAATGGGTAAATGGAGCAGTGTGTGCGCAACAGCCACCGCAACAGATAGCCGTGATCGTCGATCTAAACGTGGGCCGAGATCTCCTTGAGAGATCACCGCCCATATGATTCGCTCCTTGCTGCCTAATGCAGCAGATACACTTCGCGGCTGTTGCCACTTACTCATTCTCGATTTTCTGTCGCGCGCTTCTCCCGCGACATTGATTTGTCATCCGTGAAGCGAAACCGCGATTACGTCAGGACGTTCGAACGCGGATATTTAATGAACGAACGTTCTCCGACACGAGATATATTTTCAACAGAGAAAAATCCTTGTCTCGCGTGGTCAGACAAATTTATTCGCGATAAATTTTCGAACATCCGCGATTCTCTTCAGTCGACATCGATCGATCGAGCGTATTGCGAGACTTCGTTCGCTCGCTACTCGGATAATTTCACTGTCGATTCCTAATTTGGACTTGGCCGTCGAATCAACAAATTTACACGAAGAGCGATGCGTACAATTGAACTCTGTTATCGGTGATATTTGCACTACTACTATTTGTTCGTTTAAAGAGAAAGAGAAAGAGAGAGAGAAGTGAAGTATGTGCGTACATATTTAATTTGTAGAGATTTTTTACTTTCTCTCCGTCGGCACACCACGTGTCTATTGATTTTTCCGAAAGACTTGTTAAATAGAATGTTTGCCAGGGACGTTATCGTTGGCGAGTTTCTACGCTCTCGGGAGGGAACAGTTCACGAATTGTTGAGTTTTCTTTTAGAGATTTTTTTCATAAAACTCACAACGGAAAAGTTATGCTCACAGAAGATATATTTAGAATATATTTCTTAATTTTTTTTTTCACAGAAACGTGTTTCATTTCAAGTTGATCGCGAAAATAAAAAAATTGACGATTCTTGTTATCTAATAAATAAACCGCAATTATTTTTGCACCGACCCAATGAAGATAAATGAACCATCGAACATTTTTATTAAAACAATAATTGAAACGAAGTGTCTACGTGTGTAAGAAAACTAATAAAAAAAAATTAAAGACCACTTAAAATATTGAAAATTGTTGTAATTAAAATTTTTACATATCTAATTGCTTGTTTAATAAATGTCTGGTCAATAAATGTTGGATCATTAAGACACTTGTGATAATGTGTGTCATGTGTAATTTATATACATAATTATATACGCGACCTACTTTATGTATATAATTAACGATAAAGTCTATCGGAAATAGCTAACGTTGTCTGCTTGATTTAGCTCGGTTTCTCGATCTCGAGTTTCTGTTCTTCTGCGGCAAAGAAACGGACGGAGGGAAAACGCGTAACACCGAGCGCGGAGCGCGCATTCGTATAACGTCACTTCGTAATGTTATATCGACGCTCTTATGACTCTCGTGTCGAGTGAAATGTCTGTGGAAAGGCGGACTCCGCAGTCTCTCTCCCAGAGATCCCGAGCCGATATTTAAAAGAACACGAGGTAAAAGTGGGCGTGGCGGTTCCGAACGGATTGTCTTTCCTTCTTATATGTGCACGGGGTGTTTCGATCAAACACGACACGCGAATCCTCCTCGCGTTTACGGTTCACCGATCGAAAGAGAGAACGCGAAAATTCCGTTCTCGTCGGAAAAAAATGCTGTTGTTGCAAATCGTACGAAGACTAATTTTGCAAGACTTTGCAAAATTATTACCTCGCGCATGCACATGCGCGCACGCACGTTTTACCAAACGGAATTGTCTCGAAATTGACTTCGAGATATCGCAATCGCGTCGTGTATATTTTTTTGTATACAATAATATAACGCACGGCTGTGTGTACAACACAGTAAATGACGAGTTTAACGGAGACGCTCGGTTCGCTCTTTACGTCACCCCGTCGCGTCGTCCCTCGTCGTCGGCGGCGCGACATGCATTTCGTGCATCCTTAAGTAGTGCTTCGCGTAAACGCCGAGTTAAGACGTAATTGTCAATTATTATGTGTTACGTAACGCGGCTGAAATTAACCGCCTTCTGAATGAGTTAACGACATTAAATCCCGTCAACCTTTTATCACGACGGGAACGATCCCACGACTGTTGTCAGAAACGGTGACATAACAAAACCATCTGGCGAACGGCAGCAGCTACGGGACACCCCCGTGTGTATTCAAATATCCTGGGGAGAGCACGTCAGTTTTTGTTTACAGAGTTTCCGTGACATCGCGAAAATGTAAATACGCAATATTTTAATCGGTTTTAAATGGATGAAAAAATTTACTTTCTCCTGAAAGTTAAATAGTCTGACAGAGAGAATAGAAAAAAATCCAATCGAACATTTCCCCGTTGATAATTCGACGCACCACCAGGCGATCGGACGCGATTCGACGAGAAAAAATCTCACACGTGTGTGTGTGTGTGCGTTTCGCCGTTTAAAAATCGTTTCGAAAGCCGTCGCGCTGCTTTCTCGGTGGCGAGATTTGTCAAATTTTCACCGACGATTTAAATAACAAATTTATATCGCCGTTTAACGCCGGTGTAATTTAAGAGATGACGCTTGATTAGAACTAGTGTATGTGCGCGCGCACGCGCGCGCGCCAACAAAGAATTACATAATGTGCAATCGCATATTCAACCAGCACGTGTGTTGCACGCACAGGAGAAAGTGTATACACGTACGCGTATATATTTTGTGGTCACCATTCGCACAATGTCCGAAATGACAATGCGCATATTCTATTCTTGATTACGTGTCATTGTTGACATCTCGACGTTGCGAGTCCAAGAACTAATCATTATTATTTTTTTTTTTTTTCATACATTCATTGCAGAAACGTTCAACTTCAATCGTATTTTTCTTTGCGCATCAGTATTGTTGTGTAAGATCTTGAAATAGCGTGTAATATAAAAAAAAAACACATTGCCGTTTAATTTAATAGCATATGTGACTTTTTTAATTTAACACACCGTGCTATTTTAATTTAATTTTTTATATACTTTTTATAGTCAGCGAGGAATGTGAAAAGAGAGAAGTAAGATGACAGAATCGTGTGCCTCGTTTGTTCAAGGTGAATTTCTTAGACGCGCAACGTAATTGTATTGTAAACAAGCTTTTTGTGTTTACTCACCATCAGGAATGCCAGTGCGACCCCTCTCCAGTCCATGGCTAAAATAAAAGAGAAAGTCTTATTAATAATTGGGTCGAACTCCCGCGCGCGTACAATCGACCGCGCAAACATCGCCCCCCCTCCCTCTCTCGAGAGGCGGCAAATTTTCAAAAATTTTTGTTTCTCACGCACGATCGCGCGCTTGTTCGAATATTCTTCTTTAATCAGAAGAAAAAATCACTTAGAATTAACAAATTTAACGAGATAGTTTGATTTTTTTTTAGTCTAAGAAAATGTTTTCAAGAAATAAAATCAATTTGCAAGTGTGATGAATTGTAAAATGCGTAAATAATTCAAAACGTACTTTAAAACAACGTTAATCAAGAATCAGACTCAAATGCAAATTCCGTTCTTTTCCCGAACTTGAGCTCTTCTAACTTTTCTCTGTTCCGTTTCGCTAGATTTTATTTCTCCCATTAATCGCATCCAATTTTTATTCGAATAAATTCCCCCCAAGCACAAGACTCTAGCATTTGTTTTTCGTTTCATTCTAACGCGTTATAATACAACGAAGAGACTCGTATCTCTTCGTTTCTACCTTACGAATTGCGGTTTGCGGATGTTCAAAAAAAAAGGACGACAGAACGCGACATCGCATCGTGACGTCATCATTCGCGAGGGTTAAGGCCGACGGACGATGATGCACGTTTTCAGGCGGGTTAGTATAACCGAGGCGTTCGTTCGGATGCTCGCGCCTATAGTTCGCCGAGAAAGTGACATGCTCGTTCGCAAAGGCGATGGCGACGGCACTGCACGCAAGATGCAACGTTTGCTTTTTTGGCACACACACCAAGAGGCGACGAAACACGGTCAATCTCGACCGCAGTCTTTGTCCGGATCACTGACGGCCGGACGCGCGTCACCTTGGCGTGTCTCTTCCAGTAACTGGCGCCGGATGTAACACCGGAAGCGTGCGCCCCGCGCGATCGACGAGACCGTGTCTCGTTGACGTCTCGCGAGGAGGATCTACCGTAATTCACGCGGATTTCTTTTTTCATGTTATTTGACAGATCAGACAAATAGGATCGCGATCAGTAACGGGAATATTTCGCGAGATGCTTACAGTTGTATTCGATAAATTAAAAATTGGTTTTGAGAACCGTTTTTTCAAAACAACATGAACTGTGTCTTTTGAAAGATACGAAAGAAAATATTTTGATGGAGTTGATTATTCTCGAAAAATAAAATTATTCAAATAAAATATACTATGCGGAGATATTTGCTCATTGCTCTACAAATATAATTAATATGATTAGAATCTTGTTTGAGAAAAATAATTTATATACAATTATTTGAGGAATTCGTCGACGAAGATATGATTTGAGCAACGGATGTAGATAGTTTGACACAACGGAAACAGCTGTCGCACAGGTGATTTAAGGTTTCGGTTTGCGCGCAGGAGGGAGTTACGACAATCGAAAAATTCAAGGACACTGTAACGAGCGGTAGAATTTACGTGGAAGCAATTTGTTCACGTCTATGAAAGTTTTCTTTTTTTTTTATTTTTTATTTATGTTTTTTTTTTTATTAAAATACGCGCGCGAGTTCTTTCACTGACGTAAATCAATTTAACGCATTTGCCTTCGTATTGTCACAAAATTATACAAAATGAATTTAATATTGTACGTATGAACTGCGCGGATAAGTGACTTCGACGCGTTTAAGTCACCGGAGATTTCAATGCCTGTACGGCAATGCCGTTTATGTACTTGCGCAATCCGTGGGTGATTGTCACTTAAATTCAGAAAGTAAATCTCGCGCGCGGATAATTTGAAAAATAAATCTGTCGTTTTAAACGTGACGTTTCGCGTTGTGTGACTAACTAATTTTCCGGTTGTTGAAATTGCTTTTTTTTTTTTTTATTTAGTAAACGGGACTTAAGAAGCAGTTTGATCTACACAGCTCTACACGGCGCGATTCGAACCTTGATACGTACATTTATTGAGTGAAGTTCGCCCACAACGCGATGCGCCGACGAGATCAACGGACAGGCGGAGCCTTGTGCTCGTTTCCGTTATATTAATGTCATTCTCAAAGTAATTATTATCTGGCATTTATTGATCACGCGTTCTTTTGTTTATTCGGATTTACCGTTCGAATAATAAAGTAAAACCATTTTGAAAATAATCTTTGCAGAAATATATCCGTTCGATGTAAATAAATCTAACACCAGGCGTCGCTCACGCCCTTGAACGACCGTTGCACGAATTTGTTTGAAAAACCCGAGATCCTACTTTTTTGAGAAAAAAGTCTAAACGATCAACATTTTTCCATAAGATTATTAAAACTAAAACTATAGATATTTTTAGAACTCAAGATATTTTTATGCCAATCAGCGTTATAAAATATCGCATGTATAATAACAGGAAGAAAAATATATTTAAAAAAAGCTGATTGTTTCGAAACTTTTATGTACTTTACTGGTACAAAATCTATATCGTTTCAATTTCATTAGATTTTTTTAGTTTCTGTATAACTTCACTTGTGTAAATATTTTATTCTATAATTATTATTTTAATCCAGCCAGTACTTGTCTCCGCTTTTATTTAATTCTCTCCAAAAAATATATTTACTCAAAAATATATATTTTTTCCACGCGTGTAATGTAATTGAGACGATATTAAATATCATTTTCAACGTAGAGAAAGTGCAATTTCAGACTTTCCTTCGGAAAAAAAAAAAAAAAAAACAACGATTGAAAAATTCTCACCTGCTGCTCCTTTTCCGAATCCTCCGAGAATAATTCCAGATTATGCTCGTGCGCGCGCGCGCGCGCGAGATACTGAACGGTAACGGAGAGAATTCCTTTCTTTCTCTCGCGAATTCGCCGACTCTCGTGTGACAAGTGCGAAGGAAAGTGGCATAAATCACACGCCGAAAGGGAAGTCGTCGAAAGGATCAATCGGCGATCTGATCGATCATATCTCAGCTTCGGTGTATCGTCGGCGATTTTGCCGAGTGTCGAAAACGCGTCCTCGCCGGCCACAAAATCCAGCTCTTGCACGTCGACATCCCAAAAAGGGGTGTTGCTATCCTCCACTTTTCGTTTCTCTCTCCTTCTCTTGCTTCTTTCTCTCGATTTCGCACTAGCCGGTTTTATAAATTTTACTTTTTTGTCCACGCGAGTAAAATCTCACGCTTTTTGACGCGCGCGGGGATATTCGCCGCTCTTCTTCTCTTTCGGTCGATCAAAACGACGCGCGCGCTCGCGCGCGCGTTTTTCGAACGCCGCGACTTTTTCGAAGAGACCAGTTTTCGCGCGTGGAAGGCGTTCCGGAACCAACACACGAAGTTGCACGAATCCTCGTTGGTCGTTTCACTCTCTCGACAAGTCTCTCGATCGCGCGAAGAGTTCGTTCGCGCGCGAGTATCACCGTATTATTTCATTTCTTTTTTAAACGAGTATTCGAGAAGTACGTACTTGTGTGTGTTCGATAAATATATATATATATATATATAAATACGCGCACGCGGAATATCACATTGTAAATTTAATATCGAAGCGTCTACCTTCGCGATCGAGTCGTTGCTGTTCGCGTCGCGAGCGCATGTCTCCCGCCCATCCTTCGTTTATTTTCGTTCGACAAATTGTTTTTTTCCTCGTTTCTCTCGTCCCGTTCCCTTTGTGTTCCGTTGTTTTTATTCCGACGACGCTGCACCGCACCTGCTGGATCCACGGTGCTCCATCAGGATCGGTCGAGCGTGAACCAAAGTGTCGTAACGCGAGAAACGAAGTCCGTCACGACGGACGCGAAGTCTGAGACTGAACGAACGAAACGTTCGGCTCGCGGCGCCGCGCTTCGTGCCTCGTCGGCGCGCGAGACGGAGAAAGAGGCGGGAGAGAGAAACGAACGAACGCTACGGCGAGAGAAAGAGAGAGAGAGAGAGAGAGAGACAGAAACAAATCTGACCGCACGCGTGCGAGAGAAAGAAACGAAATGTATCGGACGAAGACGAAGAACATCCAACTATGTGAGAGGGAGAGAGAGAGAGAAAACAAAATTAATTGGAGACGCGAGAGAGAAAGAGAGAAGATAATGTAAATTGCAATTTTTAACGTCTGAGAGTAAAAAGGATAGAAGATCGGAATGATCGCGTGGGCAGGTGGTAGAAAAAGAGGGAGTTCTGCATGAGAACCGCTTTTTCAAGAAAGACGAGGAAAGATAGGAAAGAAAGGAGACAAGAAACAAAGAGGAAGTGGGAGAAAGAGAGCGAGAGAGAGAGGAATAGAGATGGAAATAGAGAAGGTCGCGTTCTTTCTCTCTTTCTCTCGTTCGATCAGACGTCACACGGCCGCTCTGTGCGAAAGGATGCTGCAGAAACGTCAGAAACGCGGTGGGAGGATGAAGAGACGCGCGATAGCAAAGCGACCCCTAGAAGAAGAAAGACAGAACGAGTTTACGTCATCGTCTGAATTGGTTTATGCTGTCATCGTCTCGCAATGGTCCCTTTAAGGGTAGAGAGAAATTTCTTCTTGATACTTTTTTTTAAATAAAACATTGCATTATTTTTCCATGAGATTGAACTTGAAATAAATCGCAGAGAGAAAGAGAGAGAGAGAGAGAGAGAGGAATAATTTCTTTTGTGAAAAAAAAATTATCTATGTGACGTACACATCTATGTACGTAATTTTTAAATGGTTGAGCATTTTTCGAAAAATTAAAAATATTTTGTATGGCTCCTTCTCTACTTTACCATTTATTTTTCACAATATTGATGTTCGTCTAATAACACTACTTTTCCAAGCGTGTTTATGTGCAAATTGTCTGACAGCTTCTAATTAATTTTGCGATCGTTGTTGCGGCTGTTCGTGTTGTGATCCTTGTCGAATTTATCGATTATGTCGAGACGCATGAAGGATCCGACGATGGACCGAGCCGCGGAAGCTGCTCTACTAGCTGCTCTACTAGCGAGTCTGCCCTCCACAGAACTCGTACCGCTGCTCTGTGAGATTTTAACAGGTTTCGTTACTGCCCAAATATTGATGGCAAATTTGAATTCGGCTACGAACGCTTCCCACGGTGTGATCCTTTCCTTCACTGCGACCTGTCGGACGTTCCAAAGAAATTCGCAAATAGCGATGACAAACGAAGCAGCGCAACCGCAGATCAATACAAGGAACACACCGCCGACGTTTGCCAGTCCAAGTTCTGCGCTCGAACTTGAGCTATCTGTCTCGTCTTTTTTGCACAATCCACCGCCTTTCTCGATCCACCATGTTTTCTTCAGAGTAGACAAAACGCCTTTTTCGCCTAATGACAAGATTGCACTGTTGATCAGAGTGCGATACGGGGAATCTATAAAAAATCATAAAAGTAAAACAGACTGCCTCTCGTACATATCAAATTAGTTGACTGCGACACGACAAAACTCAAGTCAAAAATGTATGTACTCACTTCTAGGTAGCGCTATTCCGTATCCTTTGTTGTCGATGAGGCCTCCTATTTTCTCGATCTCACAGTTACGTTCCATTTTGTACTCGATGGTGGTGCTCTCCATCAGAAATGCGTAAGTCCTCTTGCTTTTTACAACACGGTCGACTCCTGAGTGAAAATTCCAAAGAATGAAAGTAAAAAGAGAAATTATACAAAAGAAGAAACTAGAGTTTTTTTTTTTTTTTTATCTTGTGCTTTCGAGTCATTTACCCTCATCGTTGGTCTTGGTGAAGACGCTCGGTCTAGCTTCCTTCATGGCGGCGTACATCCGTTGATAAGTTGAGTAATTCGAGTGTTCGAAGAAAGACGACGTCGAGCCGCCTTCGATGCAACCGTACTTGATCTTCGTCTGCTTAGCCAGATCTTCCACATTTCCGAATACCGTGTCCATGTTAGCTACGGTTAGAAAAGCAGCGAGATTTGCCGTATACGAGCTGATCATGATCAATGTGAAGAACCACCACATGGACGCCAACATTCTGATACTGGGTGCTCTGAAGATAATCTCAGTTTGTTTTAAGTGAATTTTGATATTTCAATGAGTTTTGTTTGGGGTTTGTTCTTTAATAATTAAGATACATTCAGAGAAAATGCGTACTTCGGTAAAATATCAGAACCTTGCTGCATAAGAGACCCGATGGTCAGCCATAGGCTATTCTTCAGATCGAAGTTGTTTTCCAATTCCTCGGGATCGGCATTGCAGGGATGGGGATTGTCCCATTCAGCGGGTGCCATTCTCGCTTGAAAAAATAACATTAATGATACGATAAGATAAGCTGTTGCCATGTAAATCCAAACGTCCGCGCTCAATGGGCTGAGAAAACTGAAAAGATCCGGTACTTTGTCTTCCGGCTTGCTAAATACGATGCTGATACCTAAAAATTTAAAATAGATCAGTAATTTAGCTTTCTGATAACACAAACAAATGCCGATATTTCGTCACAATAAAAAAAACAACATAATTTCTTTATATTTAAAACTCGCCTAAGTTCATGAACGGCATGGAAAAGTCGACAGCGGACTCTCGCTCGTAGGTAATCGTCAGATCGCAAATTGCGAGATCGGCCTCCTGCAAAATAAGCAATTATATGTAAAAATTTTCTATATTATTTTTGTTGAGCCTTGATTTTGTTGAGTCTTGTGAAATTAAAAAAGAAAACCAAAGGAAATTCAAGATCCTACATACGCGATCTAGAAGACGCCTGATAAGTCCGTTCCATGACTTTTTTTTGTCGTCATATTTGCCGTATTGCCCATCGGGAACCAGTTCGAATTGATATTTGAAACGTAAAATATTCGCAATATTTTCGATCAGATCGATGCAATATCCCTCGTAGCGTCTCTGATCGATCAAAACGCCGCGATTGCTACCATCGACAACTTCCATAACATAAGGAGCACCCTTAAATACAAATAAAATTGCACATATTCGTTACATCTACAAAAAGATAATAACATTACGTACTATTCTTGTGGTGATAATAAACAATTTCTCTTGAATGGACTTGGTCAAGTAAATCTCAAGTTCTTCCTTATTTTCCTTAAGGCTCACTTTAGTTTCAGGACTCCAAGAACCAAGTTCCACAGGTTTCGGACGTCGAAAATCAAATATCTTGATGGTGAAACCTCGTCGGCGACCAAACTCGTCAAAATCCATCATTCCCGTCATTTTCCCCGTCTTCGATATCTACGACGAAAATCCTTAATTAAGTTATTTCTCGCATAATAAAATGATAAATTAAATTGTCAGCATCAAACAAAATTTGTATAAGATCGGTGTTTTTTTCGACAAATTCCCCTATCTATATTTTTTCTCTATTTATATTTTTCACAATTACTTCTTTCATAACGGCGCTAATGTTCGGTCCTGCATGATACTTGGTACTTTCGTCGCAGGATAATTGCAAAGGATCGATGAGCACATCGTCCTCGATCATCCTTGCGTTTAACACTTCCATCGCTTTGCTTACCAAAAACACAGCGTCGTAAAGAACCGCTGAGTTCATCTGCATCAAAATTGCAAACAACAATTCATCATGATGGCAATATAATATACAGTATTTCGCTAAACGAGATATTAAAATATTGATCAAGAGATCTCAATTCATTACCCAGTTAACTCCTTCAACACTATCTTCAAAGTTTTCTTTTAAACTAAGCCCAGTTATGTTTGTGGTGATGTTTTCACTTTTGACATCGTAGATAGGCAAGTTGGGCGAATCCTACAAAATCGGAACGCTTTTGCTAATTTGTAAAAAATTATATTTTGTGCGAATCTCTTTTCTATTTAATTATTTTCGATGTCGAAATTTAACTGCAAGATTAATTAATTATCGCCCGTGGAAAAACAATTTATTTCTTTCTTTCGTATTACGTACAACAACAAAACAGTAGTGTATTACCAGATAGGTCAATATAAAATTGCAATAATCCGCTAACAGCTTGACCTGCCTCGCCTGCATGAGAACATCCATGAGTTTTTTGGGATCAACGTCGATAATTATATTGCAAACCGACAACGAGCGTATCTCCTTGAGTATGGAACGATAATCCGGTCCTTCGCTTAGCTGACGTATTGTAATGGGATCGTCCTTTTTTCGTTTCAGAGTCAACGTTTTCTGTAGACGCGATAATCCCTCGTCGTCTTCGTAAATCGCGATAAAGTTTTTCCAACCCAGTGACTCGATCACATCCGCGATAGCCTGCGTGCAGTTTTGTCAATTTTATTTTTTTAACTTTTATAATATTTAAAAATCAGAGAAAACTATAAGATTCCGTTTTTTTTTTTTCTAACTTAATGCGAAAACTAAATTACACAATTTTCATTCGATTTAATCGGGATCGAATCCCGCAAATACACCAAAATACACCACGTCGGTGGTTACTTCGATTTGTTCGACGAACTTTTTTTTTTTTATATGACTGCAAACCTGACTGATCATTTCGCTGTCCGGAAACACATTAATGGTCATAGGCGATAGATTTCTCTCCTCCGGCGATCCCTCGTTTTCCCGCCAGACAAAATCGATATGCGGTATGTCGTATCTGGCCGCAATGCTCGCGACTATTCCCCGAGTGTACGGACTGGCTGGTCCGAAAATCGCCGCCACACCTTCCTGAAGCAGCTCGCAGACTGCGCAGAAAAAGAGACAATTTCTAACAAGCGAAAGTAAAAAACAAATTAAATGGCGAAATTAATTAGATATTCACCAGCCGCGCGAGTTTTGAAACTGTCAGTTCGGTCTTCAATGTAAACAGTAACGTTCGTGAACTCAAATGCTGGCGCAATGAATTCATACTTCATATTTATGTTCGTGTCGGCAATTGCTTTCACGAACGCAACCATGTAATCCTCGTCACCTTGGTGAAAAATGCCACCTGAAAGATGTTTTACATTAGAAATCTAGAAAGACTAGTCAAAAAAAAAAAAAAAAAACGACACTTGAGTTTCTCACCGATTTTTATGGGTCGCACGACGCCATAACTGCGTGCCGCTATTGCCAGCACAATTGCGAGCAAAAGAACTCCCGATCTCTCTCTCGGATTCATTTCGGTGTGATCTGCAAAGTAGCACTTCAGTTACTTGCGCGTTCTGCCGCTTTTTTTTTTTTTGTTTTTGACTACACTGATTATTTTTGCGCGCCTAAGTTTCTCGGAAACTAATTCGACGTTTTCAACGGCGATCGCATCGTCGCAACAACAACACTGGTGAGGTGTGTATTTAAGATCGAGTTGTTGGAAGATCAAAATTAGACTGTGCGCTCGTACGTGCATCACATTTTTCCTCATCGATCTTACCTGTAGTTCTCGCATTGAAAATGCGCGTTTGCCAGATAAACTCTTTCAACGGAAACTAACGCATCTGAAATTACTCGTTGCGTAAACGCGCGGAAAAAAAAACAAAAACAAAAACAAAACAAATTTTTGTCTCGCAGAATTTCTGGAATTTCAGTTCGACGAAACGCGGAGTAACGTGCGATGGAACTTTTCCCAAACGTTTTGGGTGCCTCGCTAAATTTAGAATCATCCTACATTCGTTTGTCCTTACCATCGACCACGGACTTAAACATTTCGAGACGAAACACGTTTAATTCTCTCGCATCAAAAATCCGTGTTTTTGTTCTATACATTATAAAAGTGTCTCAATCATATATTAAAAATATTGACCCAGATAATTGTGCTAAGAAAATGGATGCTCTTAGATTTTTTTATACTTATGTAAATGTGAAAAAAATCTCACGACGAAGTCACGCATGCGCGAGTGACATCAGCGAGGCTCGCCACACTCGTACACGCGTGCGGTATTCGGGATGTTTTTTCAGAGAATAATCAAAGTCGATTGTTAATTAACAATTGCACTCGAAGTAAATAAAATATAAAAGATTATAAAGTATTGTAAATATAAAGATATTGAGTTTATCCGCAATTTTTGTGCAAAAAATATATATTGAATTTTATAAACGGTCGTAAAAAAAAAATAAAAACTGACTGTTACATTTGTAAATTTCCTGTCGGTTATGATATAAGATAATATTATTATATTGAAATATGAAATATTGAGATATAACAATATTATCTTACCGCCATTTCCCTTTAACTTTTTCCATTTTCTCCGTAGAAACGAGATATATCCGCGACTGAGCAAGCACTTCTGCTAGATGTTCTATGGAGCGCATGAGCAAGTCCGTCCCTTTAAATAAAGATGGCGAGCCGCGTTAATCCTCGGCCAGTTTGTGTCGTTCTCAGTGACACTATTGACACTGGTTCTCGATCGATCAAGGATGCAAGATGTCGAATGTCAGACGCTACCATCGCTAATTACATCAACGGGAAATTGCTTGGCAAATTGACGTTGTCGGTTCCTTCGAGATGAGGGATGATTGTGATCTCGCCGCGGTGTACAAAAAATATTTGGCGACCGGACCGTTCGTGATGCGAAGAGAAAATTGAAGAGTTCGAACGTGATGAGGCGCGAGAGACCGATTTTCTCGTGTCTCATTGCGACTTTCCGCGAGGTGAGAGATGGTCGTCCATGTGTTTCTGCGATCATCGTGGATCATGCGTAAAAGAGACGCGTGCGAGAAGAACGAATGGCTGATGGATGCGGACGCGTCAACAGCTCGTCTGAAAAACAGAAAGGAGAAAAAGATTTATTTAAAATTGTTGGGATGTCGTTGATGTTGTCGGAGATCTTGCTTCTTGCGTGTTTCGTTTTGTCCGACGCGCGAAATCCGATCACCACTTACTCCAAGACCACGGTGCAACACACGAAGACGTCCAAGTCAGTGGACACACCGTACTCGATGTTGACGACTATCGATCAAAATCATCAGACGCCGCGATACGAATCGAAGTACAACCGTAACGTCGATCATAGTCACAGCGAGCAGAACGGTCAGAGACAAGATGAAGAAGAAGAAGACGAAGAAGAGGAGAAGGCGAAGCCGCGGCAACATCCGTACACCGAATACACCTGGGAGATCAATCAAATAAATCCGTGGTTGTCGGCTTGCGATCTCGCGGGACCAGATCCCCCGGATCTTCGAGGCGAATGTCGCCCGTCGCAGATGTTCGACTACGTCCAGTGGTGTCCAATGTCGTGCCCAAAACTGGACGAGAACATCGCGGATTTTACTTCCAGTAAAACTTCCGGCAATAAGGAGAAGAAGCAAAGGAAGTGTCTCTCTTATCTGGATGAGTCGTATAAAAAGAAAATTTGCAGGGACGACGACACCAGGGAAAAGAGATACAATTCCACAAGCAAGCTGCGTCTACGGCACTGTTGCCACCATTCGGTGGTTAGTGCCTTGGCGCCGGGCAAAGACGGTCCACTCGAGGACGTACTGAAGGGCGGACTTAAATGCGAAGCCGTTCTGGACAAACTGATGGCCGTTGATGATATGACGGCACGAATAATTTGCGAATTTGAGGAAGTGATAGGCCGGTTCGATTGTCGCCAAACATACTCTGTGGTGCACAACTGCTCGCACTGTCTGGTAAGATCTATAGACAGTATCGTGTATATATTTTGTATCGTGTGTTTGTTGGACAATTGAATTTAATTAGCGGATATGTTCAAGCACTTGTTTAATGAAATTCGATAATTTTGCTTACAGGACTCGTACAGAAAATGGATTTGCAGTGTCATGGTACCTTATTTTGCCCACGACCCAAAAGACGCGACTACTCTGACTGTTAATTGGACCAGAATCAGACCTTGCCGATCAGTGTGTTACAAAGTGGAGCAAACCTGTCCTTACTTGGTGCCTACTGATCGTGCTCCAGCACTTTCTACGCAATACGCGGGCGAAGGCACTTTCCTTTGCCAAGGTGAGAAAAGAAAGCAATCAAACTGAACACTTGGATCATACTTGGAACAAATTCATACATATATCGTGAGTGACATTTGATAATTGTTTCAACGTCTATGTACATGCGTTTCAGACCCAGATATACCTGAGGCTGGCGAGCAAGCCGTGAAGTCCCTGCACAGTAACAAAGGCGAATGCTGTTATAGATTGCATGACATTTTCGATACAGGAATACGCGCTAATTGTTCAGAGCCGTGGAAAAACGGCAGAGTCAACGATCCGCCCACAGCGCCCCATTGCACAATTGCCATAAGTGAGTACAATGAGAATTTTTTTCTCAATCGGGGCTCGGAATTGTAAAATGTCAATAACTCTTTTTTTTTTCTCTGCTCGCAGGTTCGAGCTTACAGGTGAGCGGTATCCAGGAACCGTTTTGCGGACAGGGTCGCGTTGGTGTAGTTTTAAAAAAGAACGTAACATTCTCATCCAGCCCGAGTTTGCTGACTGTTCAACGATTCGTCTGGATTTGGATCTTGTTCTCCGTCCCAGCAAACGTTCTATGGGACTATTAATTTTCTCACAAAAACCATGTGTATATAAGATATAGAGAATGTGTTTATAATATACATAAAGTTATTTGTTATAAAAATTGTTGTCAAAGAATTAAGAAAAATTATGTCAAAGTTAAGTGTGGCTGTTGAAAAGTAAGTGTAATAGCTAAAACGTGCCAAGATCACGTTTCATTAAACAATTTGCTTTAATTTTGACTATTTTTCTCGCAAGCGTTTGTTTTGTTTTTTGTTTACAACCAGTGTATGATGTCAATAATAGGACACACCTCACGGCAAGATGTTTATTGCCTAAAATTGGTTTCAAGTTGTCGCAATATTGATGCAGAGCAAATTGTTAACCACATTACACGTAAAAATATTCTACACATTTTGTTTAACGATTACTCCAAATGTTTAAATTGATTATTAAATTATTGAATTTTCTTTCTTGCCGTGACTGTTTAAGCACTGACTTTGTTTCTCTCTAGAATATTTCTGTTAAATCAATTATTGAATGGTTAGTTCAAACAATTGCACAGAATATTCAATCTTCTCGTCATTAAAATGTTGTCTTGATGAAAAACAATGTTTATTGACACGGGTATAGTTTGTCAATTAATCAACTGTGAGAGAAAGTTAGAAGTTTACTCGGTAATAAAAGAAAAAACTTGTGATGTATGATGATGTAATACACCGAAAATTTTGTAATAGAAAATTGACGAATAGACAATTTATGTGACGGAAAAGTGACTACACGTATATACACCCCCAAATATACACCCGTATTTTTTTTTTTAACTATTATTAAAAATCTTGCGATGTTTTTCAGTGGTAAAACTGTTGAAGTTTTAATTTCGGATTTAAATTAGACGATGAAAGGGGGGATCTCATGGAAACGGTGAAAGGAAGAGCGATAAAAAAAAACAAAGCAAAAATACAACGGAGAGATAGATAGAGAGAAAGAGAGAGAGAGAGAAGTTCAGTACGCGGAGAACGATGAAGTCCCGTGAAACACTTTCTCAGCGGCCACGGCGACTGCAACGTGACTTGCCGTACCACGTGACTCGCGCGTCCAATTGGGTCGACCGCGGATCGACGGTCACGTTGCAGTCGGTATGGCTCGACCATCCCGCATGTCTCTGCACGCTACCCCCCTCGTCTTCGGTATCCCGCGATTAATGCGTTTGCATATGCGAGTGACTGCTAGAACGGTGCGGTGTGGTTTTTTTCTCGTGCTACCGTGGAGTAAGATAAAGTAAAAAAAAAAAAAAAAAAAAAAAAAAAAACGTAAACGAAAGAAAAAAGAGAAAACGCAAAATCGGCGCGTCGGGGG
>NW_018020748.1:36914-102046 GCF_002006095.1 Pseudomyrmex gracilis
CGTCTTCGGTATCCCGCGATTAATGCGTTTGCATATGCGAGTGACTGCGAGAAGGATGGGACACGTCTTTACTCCAGTCCTGCCGAGATGTCATATAACGTCATATAAAAAAAAAAAAAAAAAAAAAAAACGTACACGCAAGTAAAAAGAGAAAACGCAAAATCGGCGCGTCGGGGGCCGATCGGTGGTGTCTCTTCTTATCCGATTATTTTGAGGATTCTCGAATTTGCGCAGCGCAATCGCACGTTATTGGATCCGTCGCGTTGTTCTCTAACATTACGCAACGCAATACATTTTTCACACGAAATTGCACAGTTGAAATAACAGTTAATTTGTGCGTATGTGGATGTGTGTATGTGTATGAGTGTATGATCCTCTACTCTCTCTTCCGCATAACAATCGTCGCAAGCGACGAAAACAATAAGCGCGAAGACTCCGAGGGGCATTTGAAGTGACACCAAGATAACTCGCATCATCGATACTTTTGCGAGCGCAGTTGCAAGAGTGAAGATTTATCTGCTGCTGCGATAAAACAAGAAAAAAAACTTTGAATTTTTTATCCAAGAACACCACCGCCGGTTCGACAAGTGTTTACACGAGGAAGTGCTTTGAAAAAGTGCCCTGTGAACTTTTGCGGCGCGACAATTTGCGAGCGTGACGATGCACGTCGTTTGCACGGCAGTCGCGAGCGCATCGTCGTCGATCGTCTGAGTCGCGTCTGACACGACTTCGCGTATTAAATTTCTGTTTTTCGAATCGGAACTTTGCGTGAAGACGAAATCGGCAGCGATTTTCACATCGCGATGACGTGCGTACCACGTCGAGCTTGCTGTCTGCGCTTTGCCGGCTGAGAGCTTTTATCAATTTGCCAACCGCAAAAATTGTGAACCGAGCTAGAAACTCCGCGAGAGTCTCACCCCCGAGAGAGACAGACGCGCTTTCTCCGCAAGCTTCACAAACAAAAGTAAGAAAGACAGTTAGGGCGCAAACTTTCCGAATAAACTTCGGATCGGGAGACACCTCGAGCGTGTGTCTAGACGCGACATATTTTGTGACGGGGAAATTCTATGTATATAAATTATATATATGTTCTCCGTTTTAATAAAGATAGCTTCAATTTGGCAGAAAAACTGCATGTTGCAACTCTTTTATCGAACAAATGTTTCGCTAATCTCGCGCAAATGCGCTTGCTAAAGTTTCCTGCAACTTCGATGAGCGCTTTTATATTTCGAAATTATGGAAGAGAAGACTTGTAATATAACTGTTGCATACCTAATTATTACGTAATTATTATTACGTGTACACGTATTATTTTTACATTCCGGCAATTTTAAAACTTACATTGTTAACGAGATGTTACGCGTAACAATAGCGTTATGTGAGTGTGTGTGTGTGTGTGTTACTTACGCGCGCGCCAGTCGATTTAATTAAAATTGGTCTATACTTCGAAGGACGGTGTTGAGGAAAGATGACGGGAAGCAGTAACAACGAAATGGGTCAGAAGGTGACGTCGGGAGTTCGTGGCGACGGTAAGAAGCACACGGTCCATTGGTTCCGCAAGGGACTCCGGCTGCACGACAATCCCTCGCTGAGAGAGGGTCTCGCTGGCGCGTCCACATTTCGGTGCGTCTTCGTGTTAGATCCTTGGTTCGCTGGAAGTACCAATGTTGGTATCAATAAGTGGAGGTGAGTGGCCCTACGCGCTGAATTCAAAGCGTTTTAAATTCAAAATCTACTTGCACACACGCATACACACACAACTTCGTCCGCAAGTTGTGAGCGTTTTAATTTTTGAACTCGAATCGCGCGCGGGAAATAAGTGAAAAAAAAAAGATTGTGTGAATAAATTATTCGGTAAAAAAATGTTTGTATTTATTTACGCGTAACGCACGCGTACGCAGGTTTTTGCTGCAGTGCCTGGAGGATCTGGATTGCTCCCTGAGGAAACTGAATTCCCGGCTGTTCGTAATTCGGGGTCAGCCGGCCGACGCGCTGCCGAAACTCTTCAAGGAATGGGGCACGACGAATCTGACCTTCGAGGAGGATCCGGAACCGTTCGGTCGCGTGCGCGATCACAACATTTCGGAACTCTGCAAGGAGCTCGGCATCTCGGTTGTCCAGAGAGTCTCGCACACTCTTTACAAACTGCACGAGTGAGTCTGTACTTATTTTTTTTTTCTCACAATTTTCGGTTGTTAAAAAAAATCACTTAACACACAAAAATATATCTAGAATATATTAATTCGCAATTTTAATATTTATACGTTATTATTGGCCTATGTTAATCTTAGATGGCTCATATTAGCCTCTTCATACTTAGTTTTAATATTTATACGTTTCTCGTTTTGCTTTAGAATCATAGAAAGAAACGGTGGGAAACCACCGTTGACGTATCATCAGTTTCAAAATATCATTGCCGGTATGGACCCGCCGGAATTACCGGCGCGAACAGTGACTGCCGCCTGCATTGGCAACGCTTACACTCCCCTCAAGGACGATCACGACGATCACTACGGTGTACCAACCTTGGAAGAACTCGGTGAGAAGAGATCGATATATTTCAAAGAGATGCTTTGCTTTTTTTTCTTATTAATATATTTATTACTCATGGAGCAAAGTACGAAGTTGCTCATGATCGTACTTGGCGACTTTGTGTTTCAAGGTTTTGACACGGACGGATTGTTGCCGCCGGTGTGGGTCGGCGGCGAGAGTGAGGCCCTGGCGCGGCTCGAGCGTCATCTCGAAAGGAAGGCGTGGGTGGCCAGTTTCGGTAGACCGAAGATGACACCGCAGTCCTTGCTGCCGAGTCAGACCGGACTCTCGCCTTATCTACGATTTGGTTGTCTCAGCACGCGACTGTTCTATTATCAACTCACTGATCTCTACAAGAAGGTATACGACCTTCGTCGATTTTTTTTTTAATAATTCGCTCGAAAGATCCCGCGCGCAAATTTCAACAAACAAAGCGCTTGCGCGCCGATTAGATTCAAAAATTTGCGACGAAGAAAAAAAAATCTGATTTCAGCTCGCGCAGAGAAGTCGTGTCGCTAAAATTACTTTGGCAAAATTATATTTTAGATAAAGAAAGCGGTGCCGCCGCTGTCGCTGCACGGACAGCTTCTCTGGCGCGAATTCTTTTACTGCGCCGCGACGAAGAATCCGAATTTCGATCGGATGCAGGGCAACCCGATCTGCGTGCAGATACCGTGGGACAAAAACGTGGAAGCCCTCGCAAAATGGGCAAACGTGAGTTAAATTATTAATTTTTATGCACAGGTAAACATTAGTTTCGTTGCGTAAATGTTTGCAGCTAGTTTTAATAGATCTCGTGTTTTTTTTTTTTTTTTAATATTTGCGGAGAGAAGTTAAAAGTTTGCAGAGAACTCTTATACTATTTGATGTAAGTACCTGTTCCTTTTTCGTGGCAGGGCCAGACCGGATTTCCGTGGATCGACGCGATCATGACTCAGTTACGGGAGGAGGGCTGGATACATCATTTGGCGAGACATGCAGTGGCTTGTTTTCTAACCAGAGGCGATCTTTGGATCTCATGGGAGGAAGGGATGAAGGTGTGACACATGTCGCTTTTTTCATAATTTTTGACGAACAACACCTGCTATCACTTTTTCCACATGTTATTGGCGCTATTTCGTTATTTCATGTTGAAGCTAATATGTCATTTTTTTGAAGGTGTTCGACGAGCTTCTGTTGGACGCCGATTGGTCCGTCAATGCCGGCATGTGGATGTGGCTCTCGTGCAGTTCATTTTTTCAACAATTTTTCCACTGCTACTGTCCCGTGCGATTTGGCAGGAAGGCGGATCCGAACGGCGATTACATCAGGTAACCCCAGTCTGCTATTAAATAGATCTGCGTAAAAACGCTTGGATCTTTCGCAAAACTACGTATATCTGAGCAATTTGTATTTTGAATTGAATCGGTCTCGCGATTAGACGCTACCTACCGGTGCTGAAGAACTTTCCGACGAGGTACATTCACGAACCGTGGAACGCCCCGCTCAGCATACAGCACGCAGCCAAGTGCATAATCGGCAAGGAGTACTCGCTCCCGATGGTGAACCACAGCAAGAGCTCGCGCATCAACATCGAGCGAATGAAGCAAGTGTACCAGCAGCTGAACAAGTATCGCGGTAACGGTGAGTAGAAAGATTCTGAGATAAAGAAATCTGTCGAACAACTTCTGAAAAATATTAAATAATAAATTATTACGCTCTCTAATTGGGACTTTTTTTTTCTTCAGGAGCTTCGTTCAAAGGAGAAAACATTGGTGAGTAAACCGATTGACGGAATCCGATTGTCAATTGACTCACTCAGCTAACTGCGTGCACATTTTTATCTCGCATACACACACACACACACACACATCATCTAATTATTTCTTAGTTTTATTTTAGTCTTTTGCAATATTCTGCTTAAAGATGCGATATGTTGTCAAGATAAAACCGTGGATAAACTGATGCTTTGTGTAAAGGCTTGCTGACCGCATTACTGGCGCCGTCAGCAAAGGCCAATGAAGAGAGGAGGAAAGAAGATTCGCCGAATCGGGAGAAAGAACTGAAGAGGGAAACCATCAGCAGTCCGCAATAGCAACAGTGAACAATAGTGATCACATATAGCGACTGAGTAAGATTGTGCGCTTCAAAATCCGACAAAGAAAAAAAACCGAAAGCATGTGACGATCGCACACATCCTAGTTCTTTCTTTCAAATTCGATCGAGACAGTGACGGTATCGTTCTTTTGTCAAAAGCGGCCGTAAGTTTAATTGTTAAATTCTATAATTCGCAATTGTTTATATAAATGTGCACACTTGTAATTCGAGAGAATGTTTTTTTTTTTCTCTGTGAAGAGTTTTCGTTGGCTATCGAAAAAACTTTAATTTTAATTTCACAGTTGATTTAGAAATAAATTAATTAATTAGTTTACCTCTCTCACCGATTCGCGAATTACACCGATGCAGTTTTTTTTGCACGAAACGAAAAATTCTGACAGAAAGAAGCGTCGCTTCGCAATGCGCGCGCGAGTTATTAAGCGTTAATTACTTTTAATTACTTTTAATTACTTTTTACAGTATTAAGTATCGGTGTTGTGTTTGCGTTCGGCAAAGAAAATCTGACGCGTTATCTCTCTTCTAACCTTGAGGCACGGTTGAGGTTATGAGATTACGAGGTCGAGAACTAATTTTTTTTAATTCTTACCTGAGATTTCGTTTGACGACAGCGCGATGTGTGTGTGTGTGTGTGTGACGAGAACCAAAAAACCTCAAGTATTCCAAAAATTTACGGAACGTACGGAGGAAATTGTTGCTTCGTTTCTTCTCGGTCTCGATTGACGTACAGCGAAATTAACTCGATTCTCGATCTAAAAGGATGAACAATTTTTTTTTTTACAAATTTTCGCGCGAAAACAAACCAATCGGGTTCTCCATCACACTTTGCGCTTTACCGCCTGTGAGTGACGCGTGTGCTTTCACATTCGCGATTGATCTAAAGAAATAGACCAATCGCGTCAAACAATAATCACAAAGCGACGTTCTTAACCCGTCGAGTGCGGCCAATCGGATGCGATCGCTCTCAGAGAGGTTCTTCTCCTCTAAATGCGAAGACCCCGCCGAGTTTCCATTGCTCCTCCAAATTTTTCAAGATTGATTGTGTGAAAATAGTGTTTAATGTTATGTTTGCGAGATGTAAAAAGATGCGGTTTTGTGTAACAGTTTCGACAAGTGACAATTCTCATAATATTGAATTTTACCTGTATCGGAGCGAAGAGGAAAATGCATAAAACAGATATCACATAACGATCGTTCGCAGGCCGTTTATCGCACGCAAACATCGTTATTTTCATTCTTTTCATTGTACGTGACGGGGGTGCAGGATATATATATATATATAAACTTACTCTGAGAAATGACAGCGGATAACTTCAACACCTCCTCGTCGTTTACATTAAAAACAGAACAGACAGTCCGCGATGATGACTTGAGCGATGATGACATTTTTATGGAACACATTGACAAGCTCTCATTCATGCCCCTGCCATCAATTTCTATAAATAATAACGCTCTTATATTCGATCAGTCGAACGAGTACTTGCGTCTTACTACAATGGCATGTTTATTACAATAGATATATATATATATATTTATTATCAGTAGTTTCTCTCTTTTCAAGTAGTTAATTTTTTCCCGTTGAAATTTATATATTGAATTTTCTTACATTTGTTGTGTCAAAGATCTTCTTGAATTTGAAGAAATTGTAGCAAAATTGTTTCAAGTGAACATTTGTAATAAAGTGTCTTTTGATATGTTGATCAACGTTACATCACGCTTATATGTCATTTACACACAGGTCCGTAATACATACTTGTCATATCTACACAAGTGTTTGCTTAATAATTATGAAACGTGTTATGAGGAAAGAGAAGATGATGAAATGTCAGCTGTTAAAATTAAAAAGTGCGCAGATCAAATGGAATTACATGCCGTTAGATTGGCATTGGAATCTCAATTGTACAGAGAGAATATGTTAAGACTGGTAAGAAACATTCGTAGGTTTCATTTAAAACGGTGTTTATTAAAACTTAAAAAAAAAAAAAAAAAAAAAGAAAAAAAAAACCAGGCAAGTAGAGTAGTGCTTCTTTATATCTGTCTGTGTGTGTGTCCACTGGCATACTTTTATTAAATCGCAGTCTCATTTCTCAGATTAAGGATATAAAATCCCATACTATCAATAGAAAAGCTTACAAAACGTTGGTGATATTTTTGGAAGAACCTAGAAACACCTTTGACGTTGCCGTGCAAACGGACAAATCTACGTGGATGGATGTTCACGAGATAGAGACCGCAAGAGGCACGTGTATTTCGCCCAACGACGAGAAAATGTCACCAACAGCTTCGTTGACTCTCAATCTTAGCAGTATATTTGAAAACACAAATGTTAGCGAAGATTTTAACAACGAAACGGAAGTACAGCAAACGGAATTCTTAGACAACACTCTAACGATGGACTTTAACAATGCTAGTCAAAGAACTGAGGTTTCAACCGCTCCGCAACTGACAAATGACATTACCTTTGTGAAAAATGAAGATGAGGATTCACAGGATTCACTGTTGCAACATATGGAAGATATGTTTGGCGAGAGTGACGACAGTAGCGATCTCACAAAATTGATTGAAAAACACTCCGATTGTACCAAAGTTAATAGCAACGTTAACAACGAAACTAATCAGAAATGTTTGGAAACGGACATTGATGACTTGAATAATATTTGGGGTGTGTCAGAAACTACTACCATACCCAGTGTAAAAAGAGTGAACGCAAATAAACTTAGCTTTCGTAGTTACAAGGAAAGACAGAGAAGAAACAAACTGAACAAGGCCAACAGAGATAAAAGCGACGAACACGACAACGTAAGCGATCAACAGCAGAGAATAAACGCGGTCTGGTTCGTGGAACGTGTGCATCAGGTTTCCAAATTCAAAGCCAAAATGACGGAGTTGTCGCTGAGAAATTATCGAAAGCACAGGAAGATTAAAGAAAAGTTTTTCTACTTGTTCGGTGAGTGCGGCGACGACGACGAATTGATGTTAGATTCGCCTATATGTATAGAGGATTATTTACCAGCGTGCAAAGATAGGATAGCACCTTGGATCGTTAAGTATTTAATGCCATTCTACAAAAAGAGAAGGATTAAAAATCGACACCTTTTCAAAGCTGTTGCAAAATATATCACAGATATGCTTATTATAGAAAATACCTTTCCAGGTGAGTCTGTAATCGAAGTCGTAATTACAATTTCTCTATAAAATCGTGTGTGTATGTGTGTGTAATTATACATATATACAACGCACACATACATTAAAAGTATTAAATATTATATTAATAATATGCTAATAATATAAAATCTCTTTTTTTTTATACATTTTTGAATAACGCAATAAATAAATATTAATACAGAAAAAACTTATCGTACATCTCGTGATTATTCAATATGCATGTTCATAAATATAAAAGATACACAAAAGAAACGAGAAATATTTTATATAAATGATGAAATTTATATGAGTTTTTTCTGCTTGTACTTGTTTCCAGAGGAGACGTCAGTGAGCAAATATATAAAAGATTACTTCAAAAGCGGAAAATGTATTAAGATTAAACAGGATATATTCTTATGAAGGCCTGTATCACAATATTACGCAATACGTTAGTGAAATGTATATAAATTCTTTCTCTTATACACATATATAGATCTCTTTCAATATATTTAATGTTTGTTTTTCTTTATAAACACATATTAAGTGTGTACAAATAAATATTTATTAAAAACAGAAGTGTGACATATAACATTTCTTTTGAACATATAAAATCTCAAAAACTTTGAAACAGATATATATATATATATATATAAAAAACTAATTTTACAAATCTCACTTTATACATACATATGCATACATTTGTACATATATATATGTGTGTATGTGTGAAATGAGAGGTTGTTGAATAGTTTTAAAAGACTACTAGATAAAATAATAGAGCTCACACATATATGTCAAATATTCACTTATACATCATTAACCACACACATTGCTATCATGTATTATTAAAGCAAATAGCACAAAAGGGTTTTACATGTAATATAATTTTTTTTTTGTATACGAATAATAACATTTTTTATTTTACTTATATATTTCCTTCGTTATAAACAGTATCACATGATAACAATAGACAGAATCAACCTACTGACATGTAAGAGTGATTTTGCCGACTTACTATTTATTTTATTTTATTTTTTTTTCTTATATAAAGATGCTTACCTATGCTTCTCATACAGTGATTAAAGTAGTTTTTATATTTAAAGAGAGTAAAGAGAGAATAAGGACTAAAAGTAGATGCTCCCGAAATAAAGCATCCCACATCTGACATTAGAGCACTGGAAGCTTATTCAGCTTTTGCAAAAATATATATAGAGACACATTCGTGAGTTTCAAAATAAGATGTCGATACAATGAAAAAGATGAATCTCAAAAATGTAGAAGGCTTGACGGAAAGATATATGTGATACTTTGTATGGCAACTTATGTATTACGTATTTTACCAGGTACATAATTCTTATCTATTACTGGTTCTTGTAGAAACATATGTAAACACCGTTCATTTTGTGCCAAAGGATGTCCGGCTATTCTGAAAGAGTTTGTTCAATAAACAAAAACTCAAATTCCATTAATGGGAACGCAAAAATCGCCTAAATTCTATATGTTGAATTAAGAAACAAGACAATTACGCTAAAGCACTAGTTGTTTCTCATTTGAACTAATCAAGTAGATCTTTTCTTCTTTTCTATTCAAAATGCAACTATCATGTAAAACATAAATTTGTGTTATTCTTTTTTTTTTTTTTTTTTTTGCAAAATATACTCACTTGTTAACAAAAACTTCCAAGCCTTTTCTTCGGTCCTCAATAAAATCTTCCTCAAATATTCCATCATCCCCGCGAAAAGGCATTTGACGCTTCCATGCTTTCCCCGGCAAAGGTGGCACCACAATCTAGAAAAATTTTTTCAAAAATAAAACAAAGATTTGAAAGAGCCCAACTTGAACATGTTAAGTTGTTCGACATATAATATTCGACAGGCACATATGTATGAGTTCACAGAAGCATTTCAGACAATAGAAGAAATCTACAAGTATATTGACTTATATTGACTTCAATCTTTTCAAAACGTCACTTGTATTATTCCCTCAACTATGTAATTTCATTCTAGTCTGGTGACTAACCTTACTATCTCTTTCTAATTCGTTTCTTAGCCATTCAAAGTCACTGTATCGTCTTCTCACGGTCGAATCTTTTACCTTAAAGACTGGCAAGTTTGTCTGAAAATAAAAATCAAATTATCGAAACAATTCAAATCGTATTTACGTGAGTAATGCTAACTCAATTTGGCAATATCACACATCTTTTACAAGAGAACAAGTAGGTGTATATTACCGCAGTTAACTTAGAGAATGTTTTAGATTTTTCCGTGAATCTTCACTTCCGCGAATGTGACACGTTTACACGAAAGTGCAATTAAAAAACACACAAGATACGTAAAAATACAACAGACGCAAAGCCCCGAGGAGTAAATCGAAGTACTTTTTTTCTCGGACTGGTGTGTGTGTCTGGTTTTCAGAAACACATTCGAGCTTTTATCGGCCCGATAACAGACACAGCCCATGACACGCACTCTGTAAATTCCAATCGTCGAGCGTTTAATCAAATTACACGACGTGCGGGATCCATCTGTCTTGTCGCGATCAGACGTCGCGAGATTAAAAACTTTTGACGTACGCGTATCATCCGCGCGATATCATCACGCTCGTGCGTGAATTACGGCACATTCTCGAGATATGTAACAAAAGATCGTCCAAAAAAAGAAAAAAAAAAGAAAAAAAATACGCACCCTCATGCGAACTTCGTAATCGGTGTATCGTTTCTTGCCGACGCCGTGTGTGATCGGATTAATCACGTCGATCTCGAGGAAGTTCGCAGGCGCCGCATAAGCGTCGTCCAGTGTCTGTTTTTTCACATTCAGGCGTCGCGTAGCATCCACAGTCGTGTCCGCCATTTCCTAAAATATCTAATAAAAATCGCCGGGTACTTAAAATAGTTTTACTTCCACGAGAAAAAAACTTGACGTGGATATAACGCCGTATTATCTAAACCGAACTATACCGCAGAGCACCGTGGAACACCGCAAAATGACAGCGCTCGCTAACTTGACACAATTCGTTCTCTCTCTCTCTCTCTCTCTTTCCGTCTTTCTCTTTCGCCTCTCCCAATCCTGCCTTTCTCTCTTTCTATCTAATAATATTTATCCGCCGCGCGTTCGCGTTGCGTCAAACGTTCCCTAAAGCCGGGAACGCACGATGAAACACGTAGGGTTGCGTTTGTCGATTGACAGATCGACGAATCGGATCGAAGCAGCTCGCTCGCTCATTCGGCCAAATTGCGCAATCGTCACGCCTGGCGAATGGTCGACTGTTTCAGAGTATTTGTGTGCGCGCCTCGTGAAATTACCCAGTTCCGATTGGTCGGAACTCCAAGTTTCGGATCTCAAAGTTCGTTCGAAACGGGGTTTAAAGGAATCGGTTCGAGAATACGCGGGCTTAAACTTGACGCTTGACCCCTTTGGAATGCTCCTTTAATCTCGGGAACTGGTAACGAGAAGGTAATGGGGACACTGGGATATTGAGGTCTCTTTTTCCGATTCTTGGTTCTGTGATAGAGGTGTGTATTGCGAATTTCAATACAGATTATACCTCGTCTATAACCGCGACGTCGTATAGAATCCGAGTTATTTTTAATCGCTTCTATCGCGCACGTTTGTTTCCCGGAGTTGTACCGTGCGCTGGATTCGTGTGTGCACGTAAAACGCATGCAGAGAGAAAGGGAGAGGAGGTTAAAGTGCCGCATGGCACGTTTATAACAGCCTTCACATCTGCGACGATCGAGATCGAGTAAAATAAACGATTTGACACATCGTGTTTGCGCGTTAAATTTATTGCGTTTGTGTTTCTCTTCAAATTTAATCGTTTATTTCGTTCGCGCGCGTACGTGTTCGCAATGATGATTTATTGACGAAGTAAATTAATTATTGAGTGGAAAAATTACATCGACGTGTCAATTTAAACAATTCTCTTCGTTCCACTCTGCTGCTGCTGTTCCGTAATCTTCTGTTTCACGGTGTTATTTTTTTCTTACGTATCTTTTTTCTCGTTCTAGCTAAGATAATATTTCCATCATCATGCCCCCTAAAAAGTCGATGGAAGAAACGGATCGGTTGACCCGTATAGCTATTGTAAATTCCGACAAGTGTAAACCGAAACGATGTAGACAAGAATGCAAGAGATCCTGTCCGGTAGTACGAATGGGAAAACTCTGTATAGAAGTTACTCCAAATAGTAAAATAGCAGCTGTCTCAGAAGAACTGTGCATTGGATGTGGTATTTGCGTCAAGGTACATTCAGGAGCACGTACTTGCATCATACACCGATGTATTTGTTTTTTTGAGAGTAGATAGTTTTGAAAAATTTATGTATTTTTTTTGTTTTTGTTTTTGCAGAAATGCCCTTTTGAGGCAATATCCATTATTAATCTTCCCAGTAATTTAGAGAAGGAAACTACGCATCGGTACTCAAAAAACTCATTCAAACTGCATAGACTTCCTATTCCACGTCCCGGTGAAGTTCTAGGACTTGTAGGAACCAACGGGATTGGCAAATCGACTGCTCTTAAGATTTTAGCTGGCAAACAAAAGCCAAACTTGGGAAGATATTCTGTACGTGTCTTCGTGTAAATCTACTATTACATCTTTAAAGTGTACAAATAAGAATTTTGCTACATGTTTTTTTAAGTTAATTTTATTGGTAAGATATGTGTGAAAGTTTTTTTCATTTGAAACACACAGGATCCACCAGACTGGGCAGAAATTTTGAGTCACTTCAGGGGTAGCGAATTGCAGAATTATTTTACCAAAATATTGGAAGATGATTTAAAGGCGCTTATTAAACCGCAGTACGTTGACCAGATTCCCAAAGCAGTGAAAGGAACTGTGCAACAGCTGTTAGACAAAAAGGACGAATGCAAGAATCAGATGGAAATCTGTAGAATGCTCGGTAAGAAATAATAACGTCGGCTATTGTTTCGTAACATTTCATCGTAAAATTTATTATTTTATTTTATATAAAACTATAAAATTATGTTTTGTAGATTTGCTGCATATACGCGATCGAAGTATCGATGCGCTTTCTGGCGGTGAACTTCAGCGATTTGCTTGCGCGATGGTGTGCATCCAAAATGGGGATATTTTTATGTTCGATGAACCATCCTCTTATCTAGATGTTAAGCAGCGTCTTAACGCTGCCGTGACTATTAGATCTCTTATTCACCCAGACAAGTAAGCACTTTTTTTTTTTACATGCAAATAATGCATAATTAATTTTCATGAAATTTCTTTTACGTTTTATCGTGTGTCTGTGAAGGTTTATAATAGTCGTGGAGCACGACTTGTCGGTTTTGGACTATTTATCTGACTTTATTTGCTGCCTGTATGGCGTTCCCGGTGCGTACGGCGTCGTCACTATGCCCTTTTCCGTTCGGGAAGGGATCAATATCTTTCTCGATGGGTTTGTTCCCACGGAGAATTTGCGATTCCGCGAAGAATCTCTCGTGTTTAAAGTAGCGGAAAGCGCGACCGAGGAGGAGGTGAAACGTATGAATCACTACGAATATCCTGCAATGACGAAAACAATGGGAACGTTCAATTTGATTGTCGAAAAGGGTCAGTTCACCGACTCGGAGATACTTGTTCTGTTGGGAGAAAATGGAACTGGTAAAACGACTTTTATTAGAATGTTGGCTGGCAATTTACCACCGGATGATGGACCAGGTATGCTAATGTAGTAAAAGATATGAGACATAACTTGGATACAACTTAGAGACGCGGTCGATATAACATATAACAAATTTTATATTATTTTGCAGAAAGTATTCCCCAACTTCATATTAGTTATAAACCGCAAAAGATAAGTCCGAAATCCCAAGGTGTTGTGAGGCAGTTGCTGCATGAGAAAATTCGGGACGCGTACGTGCATCCGCAATTTGTGACCGACGTGATGAAACCTTTGAAGATCGACGATATTATGGATCAAGAAGTACAGAATCTTTCCGGAGGCGAATTGCAACGTGTTGCTCTGGCCCTTTGTCTGGGAAAACCGGCCGATGTGTATTTAATTGACGAACCATCGGCGTATTTAGATTCCGAGCAACGTTTGGTTGCCGCTAAAGTTATTAAGAGGTGATTTGAGAATTGGGATAAGTAAACGTCTGGCTACGAAGTGTGAACAAATGTTACAAACATATATGGAATTTACATTTATTTCAGATTTATATTGCACGCAAAGAAAACGGGATTCGTAGTAGAGCACGATTTTATCATGGCCACGTACCTGGCCGATCGCGTAATAGTGTTTTCTGGTGTACCATCGCTGGCAACAACTGCTCACAGTCCGCAGTCGTTGTTGAACGGTATGAATCGCTTTTTGGAGTTATTGGGGATTACATTCAGAAGAGATCCCAACAACTTCAGACCAAGAATCAACAAAAGTCAATCGGTGAAGGTATGCGTTTGTGTTAAATACTAGATTTCTATTTAATACTCGATGTTTAAATTTTATATTTTATATAATTTTACGTGTTGAAAAATCATGTACGTTAAAATTTGATTTTTGTTTTGTTTTGTTTTGTTTTAAATAGGATTTGGAGCAAAAGAGAGCCGGGCAATACTTTTTCCTAGAAGAATAAGCTGCCCCATGTGGTGCGACGTGAAAGCTGGCATATATAAAGTATTATTAAGAAACTTTTCTAATCTTTATACTTTTTAAATGCCAAGAATGATACGAGAATATATTTCCTCCCATACGTAAATATTCATGTGTTGTATTGTCTTGTAATGATCGGAGATGTTACACGTTAATCAACAACAGAATTTGAAAATGCCACTTTCTGCGAGTAAAATCTGATTTTTATCCGCGCGAAAGAAAATAATGTACAATTTACGAACGAATATATAAAAAAAAAAGGGGATCCGGGAAATGTTTAAAAGAAGAATCATGAAAAGGAACAGCAACAAAAAAGACCGAGAGGAACAAAGAAAATCTATGTGTTATAAAATCATTGATTTTATGTGTTTTATTTCAAGCTGTTTGTCTAATTTATACATATCTCCATACATACGTGGAATGGATAAATTGTGGTGTCATAATTGTAACTACATGTACATTTACTATATACATATATATATATATACACACATACATATATATATATATATATATATGATACATAAAATGATTAAAATCGCAGTGTCAATCGAATCGAAGTGAGTTAATTATTTCGTTCTGAACCGATCGGTGCGGAAGAAGAAAACCAAAGTCGAGGAGAGAAAAGCCGTCGTTTTCCCTCCGAAGGACATTATTGGCCCGAGCTTTTGTATAACGCGTAATGCGACAAACCAATCAGAGTCCTTTATTTCCTCAGCCTGAGGAGGGAAACGAAGGACTCCGATTGGTTTGTTTTCTTGCACGTTATGCAAGAGTTTGTGCTTCCGCCCTTACCGTCGCCTGTCCAATCGCAGTTCTAGTGCAGCTTAGTGCAGAGGAAGGGAACGCAAATCTCCCGAGTCCCGGTATTTGATTTTTTTCGTCTATTCATTTGGGACTGGGAGCACCATCAGTGCGCAACGCGATTTTACGTGTGTGTATGTTCCGTTGGACGGGCAGCGTGTTAATAAGCGATTTATTGCATAATTATGTGAGTATAAACAAACAAACAAACAAACGACCTCCGGCTTGTCAATATAATCCGTTGTGATTGTTATTGACAACTACCTGTTAAATTGAATCAATTAAACGGCGACGTGTATAGGACACGTAATGACACAATTTTTCCTAAGAGGAAATTTCTATTAATTATGTAATGTTGTGTATTTTCCTCTATCATCTTTCCTCTCGCTCTTTCCTGGCATTGCCAATTTTCAGGCATATATTTATAATACTTGCCACATGTCGCGGATTCACAGCGTGCCACGTAACCCTCAATTTTATTGTATTAGATTAGACGATACAACGTTTTTGTAAATATGCAATATTAAAAAAATATATATATTATATATACTTTGAAAAATATACAGATATTGAAATTTTATGTAGTCTGTATTTCACAAACACGACACAATTTATCGTTTGTGTAATCGTAATATAAGATAAGATAAGATACGTAAATTCTTATTTAATCACATTGACCAATTCCGTGAATTGATCAACCAATTGATTTAATCGCGAGCAATTGGAGGTAGTCAAGCTCTCAATGAGAATGTGTATAAAAAGTGACACCTTGTTATCTCTCCATGACATGATTTGATATTACAGCATAATGGTAGCTCATACGGTACTCTTGGACTTCACCGTGTCCAGCAATATGATTGCTGATATGGAACAGCGATCGGGCCTGAAATCAGCCATTGCCAATGTGTTGTCTGAACATTTTGTTGGTCTCAAGCCATTAACGGAATCTAATATCGATGGCAGTCTGCTTGTTTTATATACCGGACCAAGAGGTAGTCTAATCACTGTTAGAGGGTACACAGAAGGTCTGATTACTCTAAACATCGAGTATTATAAGCAAGACGACCAAGAGGCCCTTTTAACTTTTGAGGTATGTATATCAAGTTGTTATTCTAAATCAATCTATATATATATACTAAATGTTTAAAGATAAGAAATGTCCTATAAACAGTTGATAAACTAATATTAGAGAAAATATGTGACGTATTGATAAACTAGAGGAAATATGACTTACAATGTCCAGACCAAAGTTCACTACTAAAAAAAATTTAAATTATTACATTATTAATTTTTGTTACACAATCTCAATTTATTGGAACATTTTTGTTCTCACTGAATTTTTATCAGTCAAGAAAATATTTAATTAGATTAGAAATATTTTTCAATAAATCGAGGTTGTAACAAAGATTAAATATTAGTTGAATAACAACATTGTTATGTATATTATATACCAAACTTTTCTGACATATGTGTAAAGAGAAGCCATATGTCAAAAAACATGGGCGTAGAGAGAAAGAAAAAGTAGTAACATAAGCTTTTTTTAAAAACTTTTAACGAATTTGACAAACAATATCTCATAACAGAATAATAATTTTAATGTTTATGTGATAAAATTCAAGATCAAATTAAAATACTTGTTTCACAACAATTGACAAACTAAAGAAAATTTATGTGACTTGTCAAGTGAAATAGAAATAACACAGTGCATTAAAGAAAAAGATTGAAGACTTGAGCGGCATTTAATATTCACTGAACTGAATAAAAATTAATCAAAAAATTTGATAAACTATATTCTTCTTCAGTTTTTGTGAGTATAAATGTCCTACACTCTCTCTTAGTTTAAAAATCTTGTTTTCTTTAATATTCTGTAAACACATTTCTGTGACAAAAGTAGGAAATATGACATAACTGACAGAACGTTGTAGCAGTGGCGATACTTGGAAGCTGATGTTGCCATGGCTTTGAACAGCCAGCGCAGCAAGCGTTTACCTCCAGTAAGACGAGGAACCATATATGACCTCTATCTGACACTATCAGGTAGAAAATGCTTTCCCTCAATTAGATTTTATTCCTCGGTTATTTCTAACACATACTTTATATACTTGTAGATATTTATCATGAAACATTTGCCACGTATATATATATATATACACACATACATATATATATATATAGAAAAAAAAAGAGAGAGAGTTATAATCGCTATTGACTGTTACTAATAGATATTTAGGATAGGTCGCTTGCCGAGAATGCTAATTTAATTTTCTCCCAGCACTATTACGTTCCCAAACTCTTTTTTATATCCAGCACTTAATTTTTTACAAAAAAGAATTTAACTATTCATTCAAATATACTCTACAGTTAATTTTTTTTTTTTTTTTTTGTATCTTCTCGGTCGTACGAATAAAAGTTCCCGAACAAAGTGTTTAAAAAAAACTGTAGGGCATAATTCGTTACAAGTGAACTTGATTTAAACACATGATATTACAAATTATTATTGTGAAATTTTGTTACATTTTTCTTTCTCTCTTGTTGCTAAACTAGAAAGTTTCTCAAGACAATTTGTATTATTCGAATTATATGTTCAAAAAGGCCTCTCTAATGATTAGAAATACAGATGTTGAGGTAATGTTAAACATTGAATGTTATTCACATAGCAGCAAAATGTTTCTATTCGCACTGGATCTTCGTCAGTTTAACAAAATAGCACACATGTGTAAAATACGCGGAAATAAAAAAAAAATACACTAATAAATCATATAAATAAATTATAAACTATAAAATTATTATTACAAATTTATCATTTATATAGAAATTACTTTAGACTCTGTAAATTGTGAAAAACAAAGTCATAAAAAAACTATTATGTATCTTTTTTTCCTGACGTAGCGCTTTATATTTCGCAACATTCTTCTGTAATCTTTATGTGACGTGATAACAGCGCGCACACAGGTGGAAACGTTCTTACTGTTACAAATTATATTCAATTTTTATATTACCATAACGTCCGTGTATTTGTGCGCATTAAAGGTCGTTTTGAATATAAACTGTTTATTCTCCTTTACAATAATTTCACACGAGTGAAATTGTTGTATTTTTCCTATTCGAGTTCAAAAGATTCTGTTAAGAAATAAAATCCATACGAGAACGCGAGGCTAATTTAAGAACCACGCTTTTGTTGTGTACATTTGTCGTGTATATGTGTAATAATTTGTGCAATAATTATATATATTGTGTATATTGTTCTTTTTACAAAATAATTTATTATATATTTTCCTAACAAGTTTGTTTTATTTTTTTTTTTTTTTTTTTATCGCGTCTTGTCTTCTTCGGAGTTCGAATCCTTGAGTTTCTCAAATGTAACAATGGAATCTGTACATCTCTTGTAATAATTTTCTACATCTTGGATACCGTTACTTTTAGTCGTACGATTCAGATTACACACCAGACATATGCGCACAGTGTTACTTTGTATCATAATCCGCGCGTTTTGCCGCTTGTTTTATCATTTTGTTGGACGAAGATAAGCCCTGCCATATATCATGGCTTGCCAGATCTTGACACCTTTTTTTAGCTTCCTTAACAACAAGGAGTGTAGCGATTCCGTTTTACAAGATAGTGTCTTTGTTCTGTTCATTCATTGGTTCGGCTTGATGATGATGATGATGATAATGATAATAATAATGACGATAATGATGATGATGGCAATGATGATGATGATGATGATGGTGATGACAATGACGATGATGATGATGATGATGATGACAATGATGATGGCCAATCGTGGTAGTTGGCGAAAGAATTGGAAATCGCACTGCAGACAGCGGCAACCGCTACACGGTCGCATACGCTTACCCCGATTAAACGCGGTGGACCCTTTGAGAGATACTATCCTACCTCCGGTGAGTTTTTATTTATAATTATGTTTACGGACCAGCTATAACGACCACTATTACAAGGGAAAAAAACTGTTTACACTTAAGGAACTCGATCGATTTGGAAAAAAAAAACAAAACTAGTATTACACATCGATTCGTAAATGTTTGTATAAAAAAATTTAAAAAAAAAATGTCCTCACGCCTCGCTTTTGTCTCACACTGAACAAACTGTTCTACGAGTCTGGAAAGTCGTACCAAAGAAATCTCGTCGCAAATAAATCTCTGAGGCGTTTAAGATCAAAACTCATCAAGCCACGAGACCCATAAAGTTTTTAATTTGAGATGTGATTTTTTTTTTTTTTTTTTTTTTTTTTTTTATCGTTAAAAGCTTTCGTAAAGTAAATAGGGGCTTGGCGATTTCTGATACTAGACACCTCTCTTCTACTCGGTAGTCACGCACTTTGTCAAGAGAAATCCTTCCCGTGATGTGCTCGACGCAGTTCAGTTTGGAACGTACACGTTCGCATCCGTCTTCGCGTTAGAACTTTCGACATTTGTAATTACGAGGACATATTACCTCCCTCCCTCACCTTCCCCTCTCCCTATCAGTTCTTGCATGACACAGATAGCATTTAGTTTTTAATAGTGTTTTTTCTTTACCAACATTTATTCGTGTTGTTTTTCCTTGTTATGATGCTGACGTTTCCCATGCGTGTATTCACATATCTCAGCTTTGCCTTGCCATAATATATCCCGTTTACTATTTTCTGCAATGTTTTTTCATGTATAGAAGCATGTTCCAAGTTTCAAGTTTTTATACTAAAATTGCAAAAATTATAAACCGAGCGCAGCATTGTTGCGAATGATGTTTTGTCCTTATTCAAGACGAGCGGCTCCTAGAATACGACATAGACAAACTTGTTTTCGAGGCCAGATCACCGTACCAGAAGGTGCAAATCGTGCACTCCAAGACGCTAGGCAATCTACTGGTACTCGATGAGCTGCAAAGTGAGTCGGATTGTGCGAATTTCCTCACGGTTGTTTTACCGATCCACGCGAAAAAGAAAAAAAACTTGAAAATATAAACTTCTCCACTTGCTTCACAGACATGTCCGAGGCGGATCTCATATACACCGAGACACTGATGCAACGCGGCAGGGAAAACTACGCCGGGAAAGAGATAGTGATACTCGGCGGTGGCGATGGCGGCCTATTGTGGGAGTTGCTGAAGGAGAAGCCGAAATTTGTCACCATGCTGGAAGTACGTGAATTGCGTATTTTTTGCAAATTTCTGCACGATTTCGCGCGAAGAGTGTGAGTGAAAACACTACGTGTGTGCGTTTACGTTTGTTTGCAGATCGACGACATTGTCATGAAAGCCTGCAGCGAACACATGCGGAGCATATGCGGCGATTGCCTAGACAAGAAAAAAGGCGATAATTACGAAGTAAGAGTTTGGAATCTTCACATAAGTACCACTTGCAGATTCCGATATCTTCGCAAGTTCTTTGAATTTTCTATAAAATTCAAGATCCCCGCGGATTCTTGTGGAATTTTGTTTTTAATTCACACAAATAATAACGTTTTCCAGATTATTGTCGGCGATTGCGTGAAAGCACTAGCACATATGATCGAGGAAGGACGGCAGTTCGATTACGTCTTCGGCGATCTGACAGATATTCCTATTAGCACAACGCCGCACGGTGACGCATGGGACTTCATTAGACTAATTTTAAACTCTTCAATGAAGGTATTAAAGCCTACCGGGAAGTACATGACGCATGTGAGTATCCGTGTGCGCTACATTTCATTCAATGTGTGCATTTGATTTCACTGATCGCTCGATAAAGTGGTTCTAATCGAAAAAGCGACTAATAGAAAAAAATAAATAAATAAATAAATTCGATCTCAGTTTAAACATATGTTGTAAAACACGCTGTGTTTGTTCATTTGTTTTCGGAACGCAGGGAAATGGCGCATCCTGTCCAGAATCTTTGAAGATGTACGAAGACGTCCTGTCGCAACTGTGCGTACCCGTCAAGTTCACGACGGCTCGAGCCTTCGTCCCATCCTTCTTCGAAGAATGGATCTTCTATCAAGTCTCAATGAAATGATGGAGTAAGAGCAGTACTCGGAGGACCATGCCAAAGCGGCCTCCTCACAATCCGCTACCACTTTTATGACGGAAACTTCATCCTCTAGTTCTAGCTTTGTTAATTAATAACATTAGTTCCTGAGCGAGATTAATCAAACTTCAATCAATCTTTAATTGCTACATTTTTTTAATGGTTTTAAGATACTTTATAGTTTAAGCTATTGAAAGATTGGAAGTAAAGTGAAATGCAAACATTTTAAAAGATTTTTACATAATTTTTAATATGCTTTTTCTTTGGTTTTAAAAGTATGTAAATTTCTTTTAATTATATTTCTTTTGTTATTTAGCAAAAGAAATTTGTAAGGTTTTCTTGAAGTTTTCAATTATGCATTATTTTTGTTCATCGCACTTTTATCCGTTGTTTTATAGAACGGTTTGACAGTAGTAATTAACTTTTGCTTTGCAAATTCGATCAATCTCTCTCTTCCATTATTATTCTTCGATATTTTAAGTACCGATATGAACATTGTTTACAACTGCTGTTTATAAGAATTCAAAGGTGCTCTATATATATAATATTCCCCCCCCTTTTTTTTTTTTGATAAAATGTATCAAAATTCCATTAGTGAAATTTCATCTTTGTGACGCAAGATTTTTTATTTTCTCTTTGAATTAATTGCTAAAAAACTAGCAGTTGTTATTTTAGAGGAATGTTTTAAACTTCAAACTTTTAGCACGTAATCGTCTTGTCAATTTTTACATTATGTCTTAAAAGGATTGACAACAGTAACAAATACGTTATTATTTGTTTTTCTTCTTTTTCTCACTTCGATATTTCGTCGCGACCGACTTGCTTTTATCCGTGTGATAAATTTTTGCGTTTCGATAAAATACACATGTATGTCGAGATGTGTATACATATTTTAAATATGTATATATTTATCGCATATATATGTATCAAGATATGTACACACATAATATATATAAATATATTTTGTATTGTGTAAGACTCCGTATGTAAGAACACGATATAAGGTCAGTTGTCAGGATAAATTATTTTTCTAGCAGATATTTCTCACTGATTTAAAAACGATTCGTAAAACATATTGCGTATTACAAGTTGCTTAACCCTAAACAGTATAAATTACTTTGACGCATACATATCGATGTACAATCTCAATTAAACATTTAGTATTACTCAAGTATAAACATGCGTGGTGATATTGAGAATTTTCGTATTAAAATACATTTTGTCATATCACCAAAAACTCTCTTAAAATTCAATTTTATTAAAAAATAAAAATTTTTAAAAAGCAAAATTTATATGTAAATTACATAAAAAATATAGATGTGACTTATAGGCGTGTACTATTTAATAACTCTCGATCCGTAGAAAGGTGTACAGGATGAGCCAGTGCGACAGAAAGAGAAACAGACCAATGATGAAATAAACGGTAAGGAGAGAGAATGAGATAATATTCTCATTCTAATAAAAGCAGATGCGTTGCAATTTAGGAACATAGTGGTCTCACCTTGGGGACCAAATTCTCAATGCTACAATGACGTACCATTGATATATCTCGGTATAATGGTGCAAGATAAATGATTTACGCGAAATTTTTACTCGTAGTTCGTATTCGAAAACGTATTACATATGTTGCACGTTGCGTCTCAACTTTGACCGCTTTTGTTCTTATCAAAACGTTTGGTTTTCTTCGAGTTTTATACGGTTTGGGGTTAAGAAAATGCACAAGTCCTATCTGACTCTACACAAGTGAATTAAATGAATTATAGAGAATAATGCTAGGTATTCGCAAAAACAAAAAATTATTCTATCCTCTCTTATGCAATTTTATAAACAAACAATTATTAATTTATTGAAGATCACACATCTCTCTTTCTCAGTATTAAAAATGATATAAAAAAAAGCACATGTTTTTTCAAATATAAATATATCTGTTTTACTACCAAATGTTACATCCTGTGAACTCGCATGTTCTTCCTGCACAGCGGAAAGTTTTGAACGCGAAAGCGCATTGTTGTACAAAGAAACCGAAGAACGCGGAACGTACTGGGCGCGAGATGCCGAACGCGAAGTATTTATATTATACGAAATGTTGAGCATATTGAGCGCAATCAGAATGCGATAAGATGCACGGTAATCAGCTCAAGGTGATAAGACGCTTAATTATAACCGGTCGACGAAGATTCTCGATTCTGGACCGGGAGCGATTGCACAACCGAGATCCAGAGATGCGAGAACTTTCGGAAACCCCTGATCTCTACCCTAAATATTATTCTTAACTAGTAGTCGCTCGATAGATACAGCTAGCAGCTCCGCTAGGAATTATCGAAATTTCAAAAAAACGACGAACTCAGTGCTTGAGAAATCTTTCGACTTCGGTAAGAGCAAATATATAAATTTTACACGCAGAGATCCAATTCTTTGAAACTTTTTGATCTTTACCGGATAAATAGTCTTTTGTGTATGTATGTGTGTGTGTGTGTGTGTGTGTCTCCACACAACTTAATAAATAGCGAATCACTCGGACCTCCTCGTCTCTAATAATTTTTTTTTCAAACCGGATCAGAACGCGCGACACTGACCTACCAAGCGGCGTCGTTTGAAATCTGAAACAGTTCCGGATTCTTATTTTCGTTCGGTGTTTAAATATACACAAATATTGAGAATTACAAATCCTCACACACAAAGCACGCAAACGCAAAAAGCACACAACACGAATTATATTATAGCCGAGTTAGCAAAATCGCATTGACATCTATGACGCACAAACTAATTGTACAAGCCAAGGGGACGAAATTGGAATTACAATTGTATCAATGACGATTGAATTACACAATTTTGTGGATTTTATTTATAAAAATATCGCTTGAAAAAAAAAAAAACAAACAAACCTTACGTCCGTAATAACTTGATTCCCCGTTTGTTCGCGGTTAAAATTCATGGACCAATATATATATACTGCTCATCAAATGATGAACGATAAAAAAACAAAAAAAAAATGACATAGCATAGTAAGCTGCGCGTATGATAACTGAAAACATATATATATATATATATATATATATATATATATATATATATATGTACGTATGTATATATATGTTAAAATAAATACCTCTTTTTAGTTGAATAAATAGTCTTATAAAATTATGTGATTGGAAACATTTCCAATTAGTATTGTTTGAAAGAGAACACTCGTCAATTTATGAGAGCAACACTTTGTTGTACACGCTACGCAATCGAGGATCTATCGCCGAGATACTCCGAAAACTCTCTGTCGATGTAATGCAATAAATTTTCACACGTATTCTCTTTTTCTTTCTCCTTCGTTCACACGTGTGTCTCCGTCCTTTACGTGTTCTGTCCCTCTTTTCAAATTACACCGCAAAAAGAGGACGTTTCTTTTTTTTTTTTTTTTTTTATAATCTATATATACGTAAATTACAAAACATTTATGTAAAATTAAAAAATCCAGCGTGTGTGTACGTGTGACGAACGTGTAAAAATAAGTCTAAAATAGATCAGCCTTTTTCGATTAATTCGCTTTCCATTTGCTCTGGAAACTTTGGCCCCAATCGAAATACTGAGTGTGACGAGAGCGCGAGAGAGAACGACTACAGACCGTTGTAGAGCTTCGCCTTGGATATCTCGGAAAATTGGCCGATTTCGTGAATCGCGGGCTCTATTTCGGTCTCCGCGAGAATCTGCCGTAACCAATGCTGCACCTGTATCGGATGCTCGTAATTGTTGTCTTGCTTTTCCTTGGTATATGCGCTCAGTTCGGAATCTTCTTTATCTTTGTTCAAGATTTTTTTATCATTATTTCGCAAATTCACTCCCGCGGTTTTGTGCGTCAGAATATTCAATTCGCAAGATTTCGTCGTGTCACAAGGCGTATCGAAAGATCGAACGTTTCGCGGATAAGCCTTGTCGAACGCGTGCAATCCGTCCAGGGACACGTGTGCCAGACCGAGTTTGCGTTTTATGATCAGAAACGGCGACCATCCCGACAGGAACAGACTGTCTTTGAAGGTCATCAGTGCGTCATTGTCTTTTACATTTTGCGAACTTTGTGACTTGTTTTCCACAAGGAAGGAAAGAGGTAGGTCTGAAGAATGCAAAGTTTTGTAATCCGATATCAGGTCCTTGCAACGTGGGAGAGTTAGATCTTGGGTTTTCTTACACGTGATCGATTTGTCGAAACTAACGTGGTCGTTGTTGGCATCCTGATAGTCGGCTACCTTGTACGGCTCTACATCTTTCACCGTAATACCGTTTGATCCGTGTACTTCGATATTACCGAACTGACGTATCTTCTTCTCCAATTCGCTTCTGTTGTCGAGAACTACCAGCGATGAGGGCAGAAAATCCAACGAAGTCTCGACCAGCGAGAGCTGCTGTCTGTAAATAGCTTCGGCTTGGCGCAGCAGCTGCTTCTCCCTGGTTTGCAAAACCTCCGCCAACTCCTTGAAGCAACTTCTGATCTCGTTTTCAATCTGTGTGAAAAAATTTGTTTTTTTTTATCATTTCGCAATCAGGAATCAAAGTTAGAAACTAACAATATTTGATACCGCAAAGTGACTCCGAGCGCATTTATTTAACATAAACGAGGTATAATATTGAAACTTGTGCGCACCTGAGCGTATTTTTCTTCCAAGAACTTCCGTTTGTCCGTTATGAGCTTTATTCGCAACTTATTATCCTCGCTGTCATCGGGCTGGCTTTGCTTGCCTATCATGTTATCAGTTTTTCGGAATCACAACGGAACTCGATAAAAAAAAAAAAATAAATAATTAATCAGCAACTTTTTAAATCACGCTGAGTTTCATTGCCAACTGATGAAGCATGCTTTAACCTCAAATATAAAATAACACGTTACATATATACGTGCGCTACATATCTAACAACAACTGTGCGCTCTACGTACGTGTGTATACGTATGTATGTATGTATGTACGCGAATGTCACATTCCGTAGCAAATAAAGAAATGAGATGACTTTAACAACTCGGTTGGTATGGAAGAAATTGGACATGGGGTTTGATCGAACTGAACATGCAGACTACACGGAGCTAGTTCGCAAGTTGTACACGTCGCGCGGTGCTCGAAAACAAAAATGTATAATCGTAGTCGTTTTCTCAGACATCTGTGTGACACATGTCCGTAAGAAACGCGCAGAGAAGTCGAAAAAAAATTTGTTTGATTCTTATTTTTCTTTAATATTTCATTTTTCAGTGAAAGTATAATTTTGGGTGCCACAGCGATAAACGAGATAAAGTTTATTACAAAATGCCGCGAATTATGATAAAAGGCGGTGTGTGGCGGAACACGGAGGTGGGTGTTAAAAAAGAAAATACAAATTTTCTAACCTGAAAAAAACAATCGGCGATTTGTGTGGTATTGTCATCATCAAATGACAAAAAACCAAATTTTTGTTTTTAGGATGAAATTCTGAAAGCAGCGGTAATGAAATATGGGAAAAATCAATGGAGTCGTATAGCTTCTCTACTGCACAGAAAATCGGCCAAGCAGTGCAAAGCCCGTTGGTTCGAATGGTTGGATCCTAGTATAAAGAAAACCGAGTGGAGTAGAGAAGAGGATGAAAAATTGCTACATCTTGCGAAGTTAATGCCCACCCAGTGGCGAACAATCGCACCCATTATTGGCAGAACGGCCGCTCAGTGCTTGGAGAGATATGAGTATTTACTGTAAGCAATGTTTCATTTGTAGAGATTTGAATATTTTATCATTGTTATTTAAAATACGTAATCTGTGGATTGTATCGTACAATTAATTTATCTAGTGACCAGGCACAGAAAAAGGAGGAAGGAGATGATGCGGTTGATGATCCTCGTAAACTTAAACCTGGCGAAATTGATCCCAATCCGGAGACAAAACCGGCAAGACCTGATCCCAAAGATATGGACGAAGATGGTACAATTAGACTGCTTATTGTTAAATACAGCAGAGATAATTGATACGTTAGATTAGGTGCAGTAAAGCAAGTACATGTTTTATGGCGAAAAAAAAAGATGTATAATTTTTTTTGCAGAATTGGAAATGTTGTCTGAAGCGCGTGCTAGACTTGCCAATACACAGGGCAAGAAGGCGAAACGCAAAGCGCGTGAGAAACAGTTGGAAGAGGCAAGAAGACTAGCGGCTCTGCAGAAACGACGGGAATTGAGAGCCGCTGGAATTACCGTGTCTCAGAAGAACAAACGTAAACGCGGCGTGAATTATAACACGGAAATACCGTTTGAGAAACGGCCTGCGTCCGGTTTCTACGATACTTCCAATGAACACGTTGATCCTCTAGCCATTGACTTTTCTCGAATGAGACAACAGCACTTAGATGGCGAGCTTCGGCAAGAGAAGGAGGAAATGGAACGTAAGAAAGACAAACAGAAGTTGAAGCAACGCAAGGAAAATGATATACCCATAGGTATGCTCAACAACGAAGAGCCCGTGAAGAAAAGAAGCAAACTGGTCTTGCCAGAACCGCAAATATCTGATCAGGAACTGGAGCAAGTTGTAAAACTTGGTAGAGCTTCGGAAGTATGTTCTTCATTCTTAATATGTTTTATAAGTTTTACAAAAAATCACAACATCAATACTTATTGCACATCCGTCTGATGTTAAAGGTTGCGCGAGAAGTCGCTACCGAGAGCGGCATCACATTGTCCGACAGTTTGCTGGCCGACTATTCTTTGCCTACGAATGCGGCGGTAACACCTCGTACACCAGCCACTACGGACAGAATATTGTTAGAAGCTCAAAATGTCATGGCTCTCACGCACGTAGACACTCCGTTAAAGGGTTGGAATATAATAATTTTAGTTTTTTTTTCTTTTTTAATAAACCGTCAAATCAAATTTGCGAAAAATATCGGACTACTGAATTTGTCTCACAGGTGGGGCAAACACTCCGTTGAATAATCCGGACTTTACTGGCGTTGTGCCTCCGAACAATGTCGTCGCAACACCGAATACGGTTCTGGCAACGCCGTTTCGTTCGCAACGCAGTGACGGAACGCCCATGAATTCGTTCAACACGCCGGGCGGAGCGTCGGTGCGAACGCAAAACGGCGTTTTGGCGGCAACCCCCGTTCGCGACAAGCTGAATATAAATCCAGACGAGAGCGCGGACGGATCGGAAACTCCTCTCGTACAGAACTCGCAAGGAAAGAGCACTTTACGCGCGGCGTTGAGTTCCCTTCCGGCGCCGTGTAACGATTACGAGATAGACATCGGCGACGCTGAGACGAACGAGGAAGCTCCCGCACCCGCAACGGATATAATCGAGGACCAGGCGGACGTCGATGCGAGACAGCAACAAGAAATATTGGAACAAAGTAAATTCGTGAAATAGTTTTCTTTAGAGATACAATAAATAATTTTGTTTTTTTTTATATCTCAATGTGAGATCAGTATCGAGCAAATAAGATGGAGTTGTGAAATATTAAAAGTTCAATTAATAATTAACACAGTATTTAATACGACAACGTTTCGACATTCACAGATGTCGTCTTCAGTCGTAATGTACAAATTATAATATTAAATTAAAGTTGTCATGGTGTAGATACCTCGCGCAGAAGTTGTTATTGTCGTCACAATGTAAAATAAAACTAAAAAGTTGAAGTAATAAATACACGCACAGACAGAAATTCTCATAAAGTAACTCACAATAAATATAAAAATTTGTATTTGTTTTAGGAAAGAAAGAATTAGCACGTAGGTCGCAAGTAATACAGAGGGATTTGCCTCGACCTGCGGATATAAATATGAATATTTTGAGACCTTACATGGACGCGCCACTGACCGACTTGCAGAGAGTAATAACACTTAAAATATTCTCATAATTTCTTTCTATTTTAATATAAAGTCTACTTGTCTACGCTGCTTTCCGTGAATTTATTTTTAGGCAGAAGAATTGATAAAGAGAGAAATGATCACAATGTTGCATTACGACGCGTTACAAAATCCAACACAGCCGGTACAGACTCGAAAGGGCGCTGCGACGTCGTTGGCTCAGGCTCAAGCTTATCTGGACCAACACCCCTACGATGTTTTTGAAGAAAACGACCTTTCCGATGTAAATATAAAACGTGCATTGTAAAATTCTTTTTCGCATTTCTGCATTATTAGTACATTGATATATTGTTATACTGGTCGTAGGCTAAGAAAATGTTGACTGACGAAATGGCAGTTGTGAAAGAAGGAATGGCGCACGGCGATTTGAGCTTGGACGCGTATACCACCGTGTGGGAGGAATGCCTGTTGGAGTTTCTGTATCTTGAAACTCAGAAACGATACACTCGCGCGACACTGGCCTCGAAAAAGGACAGAATCGAAGCGCGCGAGAGGAAGTTGGAGGAAAATCGTATGCACATGACGGGCGAGGCTAAACGCGCGGCGAAAATGGAAAAGAAGTTGAAAATACTCACCGGAGGTTATCAGGTAAACGAGAGATAATCGAAATTTGATATAACGTTTGGATGAAAAATTATTCAATAGAAATTTGTGAGGAAAAATAACAAATTGGCACTTTTTTAATTTACTAAACAGACCAGAGCACAGGTGCTGACGAAACAGTTGCACGACTTGGGGGAGCAGATAGAGCAAGCGCATCTTGAATTGTCTACGTTTAAGTTCTTGCAAACGCAAGAAGAGGCGGCGGTTCCGAGAAGAATAAACGCGCTTATGGAAGACGTGAACAGACAGACCGAGCGAGAACGTTCTCTGCAGGTGCGATACGCTCAGTTGCAAGATCAACTGCAGGACCTGCTACATCAGTGTCGACTGAACGACATGCCGTCTTAGGAACACGATGTTAGTGCTTGTGTTCTGAAGTAATACAGTACCAGCGCTGCTGTATAGCATATCAAGTGCTGCAGACTAAACTGTAACATGTATAGCTCGTAAAGTTTCGTAAGTTCTAAGATTTATACGTTTCCTCTTCCTTCCCCCACAAGATAGTTAAACGTACTTTCGTGTACGTTTGTGCGCGTACACAGGCCATACGTACAAGTAGTGTCCCGTTAAAGGTTGGTTGCTTCTCGCTGGTAGCCATATTGCTTTTATGATGTCAGAAGTGAGAAACGGCATGTGGTGTGCGATTCTTGTTGCGATATAGAATCAAAAGCTCTCAGCGCGGTAGCAGATTTTTCTGCCGCAGTGGGAATAGAGACTATTCTTGAACCGAATGAATGTTCTTCTTAACGGGGAACTGCTGTACTGTACATTAATGTCTTTCAAAGAGGAAGTAAATAAGGGCTTCCCTTTCCGCGACGACAACCTTACATTCGTTCGGAAGACGTTAATGCATCTCCCGAATGTGTACAAGCACAGGTATAAATAATTTTTACTCCCCAAAAACTGATGTGAAAATGCTATAATGTATAATTATTGAATTTTTAGTCCTCACACAATAACTGTAGGTGTTTATTAGTGATGATTATGACTTATTTAAATGTTACGTATATCATAATAATTATTGTATTGAGAATTTTCTCGCAATCTATGTTTGAAACTTCTGACGAGGAGGTAAGACAGAAAAATGACAAAAATTGTTCTCTTTGTAAAAGAAAAAAAACATGTAAAAAAAATTATTGCAGTAAAATACAGTTCCTTATGACATGCAAAAAACAAATGTAAATATTTAATTTATTTTTAGTTCCGAGTTTTTGCTTAACGAGAAAAAAACTGAACTCAAGATGGTGTTTACCGACTGGTCGAGTCGGAAAGTCAACGAGGTGATCGATATAGTAGCGTCGCGCGCCCTCACAGACATATTGCTCTCTGGAGGAGAGATGCGTTGTTACATAACTCCGACAAAATGGCCTAATCGATATAACTCCTTCCACCAGATAAGTTCCCTTCCTTCATAATCTCATTTGTCACTTGCATATTAATAATAATCATATTTTACGAGTTACTGACAAATTTGTAAGTTTGTAATTTTTTAAATAATCTTTTAATTTTCATGTTATTTTGTCTCAGATTTGTAGAATGTCAACGAGTGTCACGAAACCCACGTATATTCATTTTGCATTGGCCATTATCTCTCCTTTCTCTCTTCCTCTCTCCCACCAATCTGTAAGTATATTGTGAAAAAGCAGGAACGCCGCCGCTAGCATGTCGCTGATAAATAACGTTGGCTGGCTGCCGAAAGGCAGATGTTAACGTAGTCGTCAGCCAACCTAATCCCGTATTGTCGATTGGCCGGCGTTAGGCGACCGGTAACTCGTCGCCGAATCAGCGTCGCCGATAGGTCTGGCGCCGCCCACCATCCCTCCGCGCCGTCGTGGGTGGAGTCGACCAATGACACAGTGGTAACGACCGTCTGACAACGTGGCTACGGGAGCCGCCCCCGTTGCCGATGGCTAACTAGCGCTACTCCGCTATAGTTGAGGCAGCCACTCGGCCAGCAAGTCCCCGGGACGCGAGTCTAGTCGCTAGCTCGCTGGGATTCCCCACTCTGTCTCTCCAACAACCCTTTTCCATTCCCCTCTTCGAAGCCACCGATGATGTGCCAACTACGGCGGCGGCGGCGGCGGCGGCAGAGGTGAAGAAGAGGTGTTACGCCGCGGATTCGCGTGACGTAACTCCAGTATACGCCATCGCCGTGGCCTCCTCACCGCGACTCGCGGTCGTTTAGGGATTGGCATCGGTGTGTTGGTTCGCACTAGGCAATCAACCACCCAGACCATCCACCTATACTACCTACGTACCTACCTATCTACCTACCTATCTACCTTCCTACCCTTTTCCCACCCCTCGATGCTTCCATATACTCTGACTCAACCCCCCTTGCGGACCCACCGCCGAACCATGTCGACCATATCGGGGAACGACCCATGATTCTCCGTGATGTGGCTGTGGACAGGAGAGATAGCTGCTCTGGCAGCCAGTCGGGCAACAACCTCTATATGCGCATATACACCGATAGACGTCCACACGTATAACAAACCCCTCGTACACACGTACACGCGGTACATGTACACGCAGCCACGGACACCAGTGCACGAGTACGCCCTTCCCGACGAGAGGGAGATGAGTAGGTATGCCGAGGCTCCGAAGCCACCCCGTCACGGAGAATGCTTCGGGACTTTGTGCGACCATCTCGGCGCCGTGTCGGGACCACGTCGGACTGGGCTATACGTCATTCTCTGGCGATGTTCGACTTTTGAGTAGCTGCGGAGGAGATGGGCACAGGTCAGTCTCTTAAGACTCTTGCCGCCTCCCCCCTTTCTCGCTTTTATATTAGTTTTGCACACACGTGGCGAATGGTAAAAAGTTTTAAAGCTACAAGTGCAATCATATGTTAAGCGACTTTGCGGTGTGCGACGTGACAGTGATTTGAACGATGCTTTTTTTTTTTTTTTTTTTTTCGAAATTTAGTGTTAAATCCTTTCTATCTTCGCGGACGCAGGATCGAGAGATAATCAACGGTGTTGTCAGATGTTTTCACCATTTTTTCGTGTTGGAATCGCGCGACTTAGTTTAAAAAAAAAAAAAAAAAATGTGCCAAATCGATTAGTGATCAAAAACGTTTCAAGTATCAATCTGTTCGTAGATAATTAGTGATTGTTTAGAATTTGACACATTTTTTTGTGTGACCTTTTATTTGAGCAGCATTCGCAAACAATGATTGCCGGTGAATTAAATTTGTCGATGAATCGCGACTTTTTAAACTCGACAAATTATGAGTAACGATTTAAATACTCGAGTAAACGATGTTAAAAATCATTTCAATTATATTATTAACATGTGTGCACGTGAAAGACATGCATGTGAGACTTTTTAAAAAAATATTTTTGTGCGTCAAAGAGATGCGTTAAAAATATATATGTTAGAATAATTACAATAGTTTTATCGCTTATACATGTGACGAAAGAAAAAATCAACAAATTTTTGATTTTTAACTTTTATTAACAAAATCACAAAGATTGTAAGAGAGAAAACTCTAAAGTTGTAAATAATACGATCGAATAAAAATTTTTTTCGACATTAATAAAATGTCACATGTATGCGATAAAACTCTGCGCACCAACACAACCGTCCGATTTTTATCGATCTTTTTTTTTTTTTCAAAGTAAGCGAAGCCAAATCACGTTCACGAGAGTGGCAAGAAATATATAAGTAGTAAAGACGTAATTGACGATTTTTGTCACACAAATGTTCAACTTTCTCCAAATATGTAATTTACATATGATGAATATTAAACGACACATATGGGACAACGAAGTTCTGACGACGACGACGAAGAAGAAGAAGAAGGTTCCACAGACACGACTGAGGCGGTAATCTGTTGGGGTTGAAACAACCCAGGTTGATCGGGTTAGGTTTGGTCGGGTGTGAGACGGCGAAGGCGGTTGATTCCCCAAGCCGGGGAAGGAAGGCTTTGGTTGGCTTAGGCACGGCCGTGTTTTTCTTGCCGCGGATCATTAGGACGATTAGGGTTCCTACGAAAAGGGGGAAACAGATTAGCGCGCCGGTGATCTTGCGGCCCGTTCGCTTCCTTGAACGGTTTTTCGCGAGAAACCGAGTTTCTTTTAAACGCTCTCTTCCTTCCTTCCGATAATTTGTTAATAGAATGTCAACGATATACTGCTACTCGCAACACATTTGTTTCAGGAGACAGACTACTTGATATACTGTGTGATGTATGCGGTGACCGTAGTTCCGGAAAACACTACGGCATCTACAGTTGCGACGGTAATTATTACATTGTCGTGATCATTTTTTTTTGTTTTTGCGTAAAACTAGAGCTTGTGAACTCTCACAGACTAAAAAACTTCTTCTCTGTCTGAGTGATTTTGACTTTAAAATTTTCAAAAACTGCAAAGTTTATTTTTTTAAAACCGAAAGAAGCCACTGAATTGTTAGTAACAAATTGTAATTTTTTTCGGCTTGTAAATTTTGCATTTTTTAAAATTTTTTTAGATGTAGTTGTTGTACATTTTATGTGTCTCGCCTAGGTTGTTCGGGATTTTTCAAACGAAGTATACACAGCAATCGGGAGTACATCTGTAAGGCTCAAGGTGCCAAGAAAGGACGTTGCCCAATTGACAAGACTCACAGAAATCAATGCCGTGCTTGTCGTCTTGCTAAGTGTTTCGAAGCTAACATGAACAAGGACGGTAAGTCGATAAAATTTAACATTTTTCTTCTGTCGTCGAGAAAAAACCGAAGCTGTAGTTAACATCTCTCCCAATGATCGGCACTTATTGATCTCTTTCCAGTTGCCAATATTTTTGTCTACGGTTACTGTTTGCTTGACATCATACGTATGATTAATTTGTTTTATTTCATATATGGCGCCATTATATTTTAAAGGTCTTCGGTCGGTAGGTCTTTAAAGTGTCAATCATTGGGTCTAAAGTGCCAATCATTGGTTGATTTTTTACTTTATGTGTGTGATCGTTTAACTGTCATCACACCTGTTCTCTTTCCACTCCCAAGAATTTGATCAGATATTTGACATTAACACGATATAATTTTTATTATTAACAAATTGGCGGATTTATGTTCTTATAATTAGTTCTATATAATTTATAGTTGAAAAAAGTGTTTATTTAAACTTTATGTTGTAACGTTTTAGTATTTAAATAATATTGTAACGTTTGTTTATAGTTTTGAACGTTTCGCCGCGTGTTTCGCGTACGTGTCTTCATGATGGAAATTTAGTTAAATTTCCGACACGTACTTTTTGCGTCATATCTTCTGCAATACACAAAGATTTTGCGAGATTTGTTTAGCATGCTTTTTAAAAAAAAAAACAAACTGTATATTTTAATTACGCGCAAAAGATTATCGAAAAAAAAAATGATTGCGATTGCGAAATGTCCGCGGCGTTTCTTCGATTTCCTCGAGTGTTTTCGCGTGTAAACCGACGAAGAAATCGACTGTATAACCGCCGGTCAACCGGACCGACCTTCCTAAATAAACCGTCCACGGGACCACACTAGAACAGTGACCGAATAGTTCACGCGTTATCGGCACTCCTTATACCCACATAGAAGCTGAAATGATTTGAATCCAAGAAAGTGAAACTAAAATATCACTTCGTGAGAACACGCGAAGAACACTTCACGTGTTAATTTATTACACTTCAGGTTGGATGTATTACTTTTTGTTGTACACAATAATTACCCGGAGAACCCGAAAACGCGTGGGGTCTTTCCGTGTGAAGGTGTCACACAACAGATACGCAATGTCACGCGACGTCGCAATTTCCCGTGACGTCTCATTTGATTGCGTTTCTTTAACGTATCCGATCAAGCGTTTGCGTCGCTCAACTTCTATTCGTTCGAGCGCAAAATTCTACTTGATCTTCTTTTAATTTACTTTCGATAAGTGATCAAACACACACACACACACACATACATACACAAGATTCACGTTATTCTCACTTGGAGCGTTTGATTAATGATGAAAGAAAAGTTGAAAGAAATTATTCTTCTCTATTTGCTAACTAAACCGAAAAAGGAAGGAGAGATATCATTAATACAGAGAGGATATAACAGTCTCTTATTAGATTTTCGCGTTCATCGCGGTTTAACGAGAGAGGATATTTGGAAAATAAGCGGAGCTTGATCTTTCTCGCATGAGAGTTACACGGCATCGGGGGGCTAGGTGTAGTACACGGGTCGATGTTCCTCGCCATCGACGACGATATAACATCGGTGGAGGCTCGTTTTCTGGGACGCTAAGCGGGGGCTGGGATTCTCTGTGCGGAGGTGGAGAGAGAGAGAGAGAGAGAGAGAAAGATATAGCGACGAGGTGGAAAGAGAAAAGGTGGATGGGTTGAGTGAGCATGGCAGTGAGAGAGAAAGAGAGAGAGAGAGAGAGAAAGGGGAGGAGGAGGAAGAGGAGGAGGATAGGAGGGGCGAAGCGGATGATACGAGACCGCTTGGCAGGGATGAGGGTGCTCAGGGTGTCGGGGGTGTTTAATGCAGGACGGGTGCTCTGGTTCCCAGCGGTTGTCGAGGCTGCAGACGCGAGTAAGAGAGGAGATTCAATTAGTGGCAGAGCTTCCTAACGTTAAGGAGAGTCCACACGAGGGGGGGAGGAGGTTGAAACACACCCGGGGTTGCCTCTCTGCCTTACACTCTACCCCTTCACGAAGTCCGCCTTCCTTTTGCCCTTCTCCCCGCCGCCACTTTCTCGCGAGAACACACTCGTATATACGTTAACGTGTCACCTATACGTTATTCTCTCCCACGTCTCGAAATTGCTCGTACTTTGTTGGCGGAGTTAATTAGACGTCGTGATTAATTGCCAACGGTATATAGTCGGCGTCAGAGTTACGTTTTTGCTTCTCTGAAACAACTTACGGATTTTTCTGCACAGAGTCAAGAAATATATCTCGAGTATGTTTATGAGATTTTATATCAAATTAAAAAGCATCGGTAAAGTAATGATTAATTTCAATCAAAGTAATTATCTCTTTTTTTTTTATACAAATAAAATAAAATTTATAAATTCGTAACTTCACGTGAGAAGAACAAAAATTAAATACGACAAAATTTGTTTGATAATCGGACTTGTGTGAAACGCACGTGACGAAGATAAATTCGTTGTGAAAAGCCCATAAGAAAAGTAGGTGACCAGTCGAGGGAGGTACGACGCTATGTATTATGTACGTGATACCCGGCGCATCGCGAAAGCGCCGTGACGCCGCAGGCGCGCAATCATCCGCTCGCTGACAACCCCCGAAACCTCTGACGCCCCCCTTCGCTCACACCCCCGTAACGTAATCGACGCGCGCTTTCCCTCTTTTCGCGGAAAATTCGTTTCACCGCCCGCGATATTATCCCCGTCTGTGTATTGGCGCGCCGCACCGCATCGCGACGACCGGCAAAATGCCGGGACCTTCTCTCTCTTCTTCTTTCCCCCGACACGGTGCGATATTCTCAATGTATATATGTATATATATATATATATATGTATATATACAGGACTTATGTACATCTGTATTACGCAAAATATGGCGTTAAACGACGTCGGAAGATTACCGGAGTGGCTTACCGAGTGACGAATTTGTAACTCTCGGTGATCTTCTTAGCGAGCGAAGAACGGACGCGTTTTGCGGAAGGAAATAATAATAATAATAATAATAATCCTCTCGCGGAGTTACATTCGATTTTAACGTGCGAATAATATTGTTTGTTTGTTCGCTCGCAATTTGATTCTTCTTCGATTCTTTTACAGATTTTCGTTGAAAAGTTAGTTGAGATGTGAAAAAGCGCGCGCGCGACACGGTAGTCTAGCCGCTTTCGAAATTTTCCCGAAACGTTTCCGCGACTTTTCCCAGATCCCACGGGGCACGGTCAACATCATTTCCAGTGTACACACATTCGGATCCACCAACACTCTTAGATCTGCAAACTTCGCCCCCGTTTTCATGCCCAATCAATCGCGGTCCGCTGCTACCTCAAACTTTAAATCTCTTTTGTTTCCGTTCATAATTCAAACAAGCACCCTTTTCCCGAGAGCATCAAGTACTTTAAACTGGAATTAAATCGAGGCGCTTCTCGCAGCCGAGACATTTGCCCCCTTTCGCCAGATATGCCGATCGGAATTGTTCGAGCATTTTACGCTTTCTCTCTTTCTCTCTCTCTCTCTCTCTCTTTCTCTATTTTCGTTTTCAAAATACAAAAGTTTAATTACATCGTCGCGACGAAACAGATAAAGAGATTTGTGTTACGCTACTATTTTATTTATCATCTTGTTCCTCGGATTCGATCATTCAAGAAAGTATCGCAATACTTTCGCGCGAAGACGTCGAGCAGATTTTCATTTGCTGAGAATCCACCTTTCTCCGTTCGCTCCAGGAGTTTAACGAGCGCGGTTCAAAATTTGCGGGAATCTATTCTCAAAAAAAAAAAATTGTTGAGATTTTCCGCAAATGTTTTCGGCCGGTCCTAGACCGGCCGGGAGGAGGGGACGTGGGTAGGGGTCGGAGGATAGTGACAGCACACACAGGGGAAGTTGCGTGGGAATGGACGGCTGGCGACGCAACGAAGCGAGGCGTGCCGTACACGCGACGGGCAGCATCAATCCATCCACATAAACGGTAAACGGGCCTACAACAGAGAGAGCGCGGTAGGCGCCGTAAATACCATCTCTCGCCGCGGACGTTTCTCGAAAGAAAACGTGTCTGTTATGCGGATGTTCGCGAAAATCGAGAAATTGTTTCCGACGAGAGAAATCAGACTGGAGGAAGAAAAACCCTGAGAATATGTGTTTTTAACATGCTCGAGAAACTCACAGACGTTTTTTACATAAATAATCTAAAATAAAAAAAAAAAAAAAACGAAAAGCGTGAAGGGTGTCAGCAGTGATGTTTTTTTTTTTTTTTTACATTTAAATCGCACAGAAAAATTTACAATAACAATATTGTTATTTCGCGCGTGCGGTTTTCAGAATTTGTTTGTTTCGGAGAGAGATTAGATGAGCAAAAATGTGCTAGGATGGAAAATTTGCGACATTCGTTCGTACGTACGTACGCGAGAGTGAAGATAGAAGGAAAAAGAGCGTGACAGAGAAGGAGAAGAACGATGGAGAAACGCGAGCGCGCGTCCTCCCTCGCGTGATACGAGCGCGATGTGTGCGGACGAAACGGGTCGTTGCGCTAAGCCGGGCTTTGATCGTCACCTGTCATCATACCAACACGCCCCGAGGAGAGAACTGCAGCGACCCTCTCTCTCTCTCTCTCTCTCCCTTCCACACAATGTCGTCGTGTCTCGATCGTCTCCGCTTCAGATAAATGCGAGAATTACATCCGCGGGTTATCACGGGGCTATGATTTTCCTCTTCCCGCATATATATCGCGGACGATACCGGACGGTTCTCTCGAATCCGCGTACGCGCGCGCGAAAAGGAAATACGTTTTAACCACTTCTCTGTCGGGTGCTCTTTCGCGGATGAGCGACCGCAAAATGTCACATTCGCCGCCATATTATATATATATATGTTTAATCCTTTTCCACCTTTCCGCCTGAGTAAGAAGTACAAGTACGCTGCGGGAAAGTTTGCTTCCTTTTCGTCGCGGGGATAAAAAACGCGAATGGGCAGATTATAACATTTATACGTGATCGAGGAAGAGCGCGATTTAATCAAGCGCGTAATTGTGTTATTTTCATTGAAAATCAGCAAAGGAGACAGTGTGCATGTTTTAATTTTTTTATTACATCAAATAGATTCGTAACAACAAAACACACTCATCTGCGATAATTTATCTTCTACGAAGCTAAAATTGCAACAACAAAAATTAAAAAAACCGTAGTCGACCACAGGAGGGAAACAAAATGGCCGAGCGCGGTGGGTTCTGCTTCAAGTGCGCAGAATGCGTGCGCATAGTGTACGGAGTAGTGTGTGTATTTTCTTTTGCAAAAATATATAATTGTTTATATTATCGCGACACACGTTAAACGACGCGTCGCAAAATTATAAGAAACCACAATTATTATTCCAACACTGTGTGGATCTGGAATGAGCCCCCGCTGCCGCTTTGTGCATATACGCTGCTTCACGCGGTGCTGATCACGTTTCACGGAATTTTGATTTATAGGATTGGTCGAGGGAAAGCCTAAACTCTGAACAGAGAGAGAGAGAGAGAGAGAGAGAGAGAGAGAGAGTGTTACATACGGATTGCAGATGGTTTACACGTATGCAGATACACGTATGTACACTCATGACGACACGCATACGATTTTCCGGACAATAAAAGCGATCTGAGCGGAAAACGGATACTCTGTATATTCGGTAACGGACAATAGCCGTGTACAGGGTGCGATACGTTGATAACGCGTGTGAAAAAAAAAAAAAAAAAATAACTTGTACGACTCAGAGACGGGAAGTAGCAACAAAATGAAAATTGCTAGCTAGCTTTTTATCGAAATTGTTCGAAGTTGCGCGCGCGCGCGCGCGCAAAATATCGAACGACTCTCTCTGATTTTTCTCAATGATCAAACTTAAATTTAATCACACTTGCGCGTCATCTCTTTTATCCGAAGGAGAGAGAGGATGATAAGATGGTCTCGGCCCAAGAGAAAAATGGCGCACAAAATGCATCTACCTCTGTTCTAACTTTTTGTTAAATAAAAGATTTTAAGAATTGATGTTCAATTCAAAAACTCGCGTGTAAAAATTTACACGCGAACAAATATATATATATGCATATATATATATATATATACGCAGTTTTCCGCACAACATCCTGCGATCGGCTCGGATGACCGTATTATTTCTTAGTTTTTGTTAAATATAATTTTTGTGTATTATTATCGAGTAGATATTTGACCAAATATATTCTACTTTATAATCGTCGGTCTTCTTTCGCACGTGTAAAAGCTCCATCGATTCAAAATGATGATGTTTCTCAGGCTAAACTCTCGAAAGATCGATTATATCGCAAACTTCTTCAAGACAACTGTTGCTACTGTCCATCTTGGTTTACTCCTTTCTGTCCTTCCCCTTGGCGCGCGCGTATCTCCCAAGATCAAACAATGAAAATCTCTGAAGTGTTAACACGTGTATATTCGCGCGCGCGCGCGAATTCGACAGACACACACACACACACACGCACACGATGACGTTGACAATCGCCGGGACAATGCTGGTAGTGGTGCGCGTCGCGCGTCTGTGTATCAACCCCATTCACCGGGGGATTAGCCTTCGAGATCGCTGACTGCTGAAATGTTCACAGATCGGTTTACCGTTTAGGAGGATAGAGAGTGTGAGCCCCATGATCCGTATGAGCTCCATGGCCCGTGTGAGCACCGTGTGTGTCGCGCACACGTGCGCGTGTGTGTAATGCACTCTTAAAACGGAAACTTCCCTGTGCCGCGCTCCGCATCCATCGCGCGCGCGTGTGTGCGTGTGTGTGTGTGTTCACGCGTGCAGAGAAGGTGCCTTATACGCCTACGTCACTCCACTGTGGGAAATCCCATTGTGGACCACACGTGCCGGTCCCGAAAGTATTACGGCGGCCGTATGTTTATAGCTGCACGCGATAAGGTGACGTGCGTGTGTACGTGCGAACGAAAGGAAACGAAGAAACAAGAAAGAGAGATCGAGAGAGAGAGAGAGAGAAAGAATCGGAGAGAGCGGAGAATCGCGGAGATGAACAGTAGGGTGCGGTCCATTCCAGCGCATGCGATTCCTAATCCCCCGTCGTCGTGTCCATTTGCCGTTTGGATACGCGCGTATTCTCGAAAATCGTCCGCGAGCCGCTGACGCGTGAGAGAAATTCAAATGGTCGCCGACCGCGACTTTGATCTTCAGTTTCTCTTCGATGACTACAGAAAAATTCGAGTTCGAACGTATAGAAAAAAAAAAAAAGACTCACACCCTCCGTTTTTTCTGTCTCCTTTATTATTCAAAGTCTTGAAGTGCACCTTCGCGCCGGGGATTTGAACACTCCGCCATCCTCGCTGTCGTGCGCGGTAAAACTACAAAAAATTATATTGAACGGCTAACAAAATATATATAATCGCGATCGAATTTTCGCTCAGTCGATCTTCGCGAGATCGATTTAACCCGACCGCTCGTTTCCTCCTCTCGTCGAGGAGAAACCTTCCCTTAAACGCACACACTCGCACTTTTCGCCTCGCCGAGCCGTAAGCTGCTCTCAGAGCTACAAAGCTCTGTATTTGAGCAACGATGCGTGCGGGACGACAAAATGTTTCTCCGCGGAGCGATCAAGGTAAAAAGCGCTTTTCGTATATACGGGGGAAAAAAAAAAAAAAAAAAAGGACGAAGCTCAGTGGCAGCGAAAAACGGATCGTTTTTCATTTCTGATCCTCCGTCGGAGAGGGGAGGGCCGGAAATAAAAACCGTTGAAAAAAAAAATAATAATAATACGCATTTCGCGTTTAACGACGGAATGTCGAATAATAAAAATTAAAATACCGGAGGAGAGAGATTTAATTTCCGAGAGACGCGCAGAGACGCGGAAAAGTAATCTCGCACGCAACCGCGTGCGTGAAACATAAAGATCATTGTTTTCAAAGTAAACAAGTCTTTATCTCGAGCGCCTTTTTCGAGAGCGGAAAAAGGGATCGGGAACAATTACTCGTTGAAAATAATAATATTTGTACCTGTTACACGATGTATGTGCACGGCCAATCTACTCGATAAAGCAAACAGCCCCGAAGCAGATTTCGCGTCGCTTCTTTTTGCCACACGTGTGCGCGCACCGGCGTGTTGTCTTGTGAAAATCGTGTGGAAATAATATTGGTAAGATTTTTTTACAGACTGAAAAGTTTTGTTCCAGAGATCACAATCTCTTTCTCTCTCTCTCTCTCTCTCTCTCACTCTCTTTATGTGACAAAACATCGAGCTCGCGCGCAACATTGGGGTATTGTTTCACTTTGACGTGTCTTTCTAATCGCGCGCGAGTAGAAAAATTGGATTTCAGTTTTTAAACGCGTTCAGAGAAGAAAATTCTCTCCCGTTGCATCGTGGTGGCGAAGTAACCACTCTTCTCGGGGGCAATGCGTGATAAAGGGGAGATATTGCGACGCCAGTGCGAACGTGGGAATCCGCGGCTGCTATCCGCTCAGCCTCATTAATGATGATGTGCTTGCCACCCAGTTGCAGCTCCCACTTCGCCATCTCGCTCTATCAGTCTTCCTCCCCTTTGACATCCTCCTCTTTCACCCTCTCTCCCTCTCTGTCTGTCTCTCTCTCTCTCTCTCTCTTTCTCTCTCTCCCTTTCTCTTTCTGGGTTTGTAGCCACGCTCGAAAGATCGAGCTCTGTAGAAGCTGACGCCCGGCCAGCCACCACATCCGGTCTCTCTACACCACCCTCTTTCATCCGCGATTCAACCCCCTCTCTATTTCCCTCGACCTCTTGTTCGCTCCTCCCTTCCCCCCTCATCGGGTCACGGGACATACAGCTTTCGTACATCTCGAACGATCTACAACGCGCGTTATACCTCCTCCCCCCCTCTCTCACCCCCCGAATTCAATTCCGCGCAACCTGCGCCTACTTTTTCGCTCCCACCGTTAAGTCCATCGCCGATATTATTGATAGGCGGTTCTAGCTACGTACTTCCGAGCGAGTATATCACACGCGTAAGAGAATATGTTTTCGTTGTTTCTCGGATTGTGAGAGAGTTCGTTGCGGGGGATTTTGAAGTTGACGATAGAAAAGATTTCAAAAGCTTTTTCGAATCAGTTAAATGATCATAGTTTGGCAAATTTGTTAATTATAATAATAATTTAAATTCAATTTTGGATGCGCACATCTGCGCGCTACATTTGATATTTTGATATTTTCAAGAAGTGGACACAGAGAAAGAAACGTTTTTTTTTTTTGTCGAAAGAAACAACGCGAGGCGAAACAACAGAGGAGATAAAAAATAATAAATAAATATGTCGTAACTGGTGTTTAGCAGTGCAGCATGAGCGCGGACCGAGAAAACCGAAGCCCCACGCTATTATCTCGGAGAAGCAACATCAGCAACAATCGCAAATCGTTCCGCAATTGACTCCGCATTCTTCGGCCCCGGTGCACAATGATCGATTGAGACCTCCGTTAGCTCCTCCGTACGTTCTGTCGGCGCACAGGTGCGTAATGTTTGTTTAATTTCAAACAATCGTCTCGTTTAATCGTAAAGACGCGACAGTGCCGAATGAAATCAAACAATGGTAAGAAACAATCGATCCGATACACGCGTTCAGGTATCTAATAAAAAAAAATAAAAAAAAAAAAATACAATACACGCAACACGCACTGTGTGAAATCTCTGTTAAAACTCGAAGCGAGCGAAATTGATGTAAAAAGCAATACCGACTTTTCGTGAAGTAGTTTAAGGGTTATTACTGTAGAAGGTTAAGGTGTGACCAAAGATTCACGCCTTATCCACGACCGATGGCGCTGGTACAGAAACCGCCGGAGGAGTCCCCGTCCCCCGTGCCGCTGGTACTGCCGCACCCTCGCACGACCACAACCCTCTACCAGGCCGCCGCGACTGTCTCCCTAACGCCGCAGCCTCCCCTTCTTCAGATACTAATGTCCGCCGAGGAATGTCAGGTAAGTAATTCAGCTCAATTTGTGTCGCTCCCCTCGTATTCTCCTCCTCGTTTCGTTTTAACTTTAATAAACGATTACCACCCTCCTGAAAATTATGTGTATTTTTGTTTACTTCTGTTCCGGCTGTCAAAATGCGCGTAAAGAAAATAACGAGATATAATTTTACGAATACAAATGTTTCGATTGCATTTACATCTTCTCCCACTCTGTTTCTTTTTCTCAGACGATTTACATGACATATTTTAGATTTTATTAGAGATAGATGATCTTCAAACAAGAAATCTGTGCGATCTCTCTTGTCAGGCCAAAGAATGACTTGTTCACGCAAGTTTTGTTACATTTGTTTAAAAAAAAATTAAAAAAATAAAAAACTACGCGTGCGTTTTGTCGTCCGATTTGTTGAAACAGGAACTGGTTTGGAACGCGCGATTGCAACCCACGACGGAATATTCGATGGAACAGATGGAGACGGAAACGAGTCAGAGTCCGACGGGAACCGTGCAAAGCTTCAGTCCGACTTGGGAAATGTTGCAGGTAGCTCTATCTCTCCAAAACTTATAGCGAACACCTGTGTGTTTTCGATCAGAACGGTCTCTTCGATCCATTTTGCACGTACCGTTAACGACATGAACTGTTGATGATAACGCAGGAAACAACAGCCCGACTGTTGTTTATGGCTGTCAGATGGGTGCGATGCCTACCTCCCTTCCAAACGATATCGAAGGACGACCAGCTGTTGCTACTGGAACGATCCTGGACTCAGTTGTTTCTCCTGCACCTGGCGCAGTGGTCCGTTTCCTGGGACATCACCGCGCTTCTGGAAGACGAACAAGTGCGCGCTAGACTTCCCACAGACGATAATCCTACGAACCAAGAGCTCGTCCTTATTCAGGTTTATCTTCTTGTTCGTTTTTGAAAAAAAAATCGATCCGTTCGTACTTACTCCGTTAATTTTTTTCACGAAGTTTTTCTCGCGCGCGCGCGCGATTTGTGCTGTGCACGAATTAGAATTCGTTTCGAGCGATTTACATTTTGACGGAATTTTACGTTGGATTTGCAGGCGATCATATGTCGATTCAGGCAACTCTCTCCCGATTTCGGCGAGTGCGGTTGCATGAAGGCGGTGGCTCTGTTCACGCCAGGTAAAAGATAAAGAGAAACTTAAATTTAAAGTTTCGCACAGCAGACGCGCGGATTTACAGCGTGTATGTATTTTTCTTTGTAAATCGCAGAAACAGTAGGTCTGCACGCGGTCCAACCCATCGAGATACTGCAGGATCAGGCGCAGCGTATCTTGGTCGACTACACGAGGTCACGTTATCCGCAACAACCGGGTAGAATCGGAAGGCTGATGATTCTGGTCGGATATCTGCGATGCGTCTCTTCCAAGACGGTCGAGCGTTTGTTCTTTCACGAAACCATCGGGGAGATACCGATTTCGCGTTTGCTCGTCGATATGTACCAAATGGAGAAATATATCAATTAAAGATATCGCATACACACACACATACACACACACACGTCTTATCGTACACACTATAAATGTGCATTGAGACTAGAGAGAGAAGGAGTTCGCAGCTTTTTCGAAATCCCTCTGACTCTTTCACTCGTAGCAACGGCAGAATAAGAGGAAAAAATTAAGTTTTCAAAATCCAATTCAAGTTTTCGAAAGTAAAACGACAAAATTTCTCGCGCTTAATTTTTCTTCCCGCTTTTGTTTTACATTTACAAAATCGCGTAGAATAGCGTTGCTACTCCGCACATCAATTTTTCGATTGCTTAAAGTTTCCATTTCGACACTTTTGACACTGTTAAAGAGAATCATACTCTGTCCCTCTTAGGATATGATTTTTATAGAGAACTGTATACTTTATACACGCGAAAGAAGGATTTTTAGATTAGATTTACGTAACATTATGTTTGTTGAGTTGTTTTTTTTTTTAAATATTTATGAAAATATAGTTAAATATATTATGAGAATTTAGATAGCTTGTAACAAAAATAATTTTTAACGATAGGATATTTATTTCTATCATTGTGTTATATTTTTTAAATATTTTTACACACAGATACCCGAGAGGTAAGAAACTTTCGTGCGTTTTTGTTGCATATCCGAGTGTTTCACAAATTGTATTGGTATATAGATCATCAAACACTTATAGCGATAAGAAAGATGTTCACTCTGTGGTGTAACGTCCGATATAAATGTAAAATACATACATTTTGAAGATCCGTTTTTGCCATCCGTTCCTCGACTTATCGAACAAATTACATTGTACTTTTTTTTTGTACAATAATATATAATATCACGTACAAGTATTATTTGTGATAACAATTATATTTTCTAACGATACGTTTCCTCCAACTGGTGTTTCGGACAATTAACGGAGTACAATCGATAAGAAGTTTTATTTATATTCGAGGAAAACACGCGTAAAAAAGATGTGAAGAAGAGGAGAAAGAAATGTATCATACATACGTAATAAAATTTACGACCAAGTTGTACTCCAGTGTGATTGTTATATTCTCACATAAATTTTTTTCGTTAATAAAATTATCATACAGATTTGTTACATACGTAAACATATTATGTAGCGCGCAGAATAAAAAAACTCCCGTTCTGTAATATGAATAAATGTCTCGTAAAAAAGAAAACCTATATAAGTATCTGTGTAACATTTTATTCAAATGTATTAAACTTTTTTGTCAAAATAAAAAAAAAACTCTACTTCATTACCAGAAATAGAAGAAAAAAAAAAAAATAGAACGGTAGAAACGCACTTCTTCCACGTACTTTTTTTTTTTTCATGTCTAAGCGGTAACCGCGGCGAGGTAATTGAGTGTATCGCGTGTATAATTATTTAAAAGAAGCTAGCATCGGCAGTCCGATATTACAACCCGTCGTTAAACTCTGAATCTGTTATCATTCTCACACATGTATACGTAATGACGACTAAAGGAGAGTAATAATCATGCAGCACGCGATGATGTACTTACACTTTGTACGTCGACAGGGGAGTTTGTTTCCACATAAAAAAGTTCCGCGCGTGAATTTACAGCGCGCGTCAAATTCGATTATTTGTGCGATATTTGATTTGATTTGTTATCTCTTTCTGAGAGCATTTCGTTTTTGTGGCAATAAACAAATTTTTATGGATATTATTTTGAAACGCTCTTGTACGCGGCAGCCTTTGGTCGAAGATTTGAAAATTGCAATATATAAAGCATACGCGCGTGTCTTATGTGTGAATCTACCTGTAGCTCGCCTTCTCATTTATTCCCGCTAAGTTCTAAACCCCTTATTCTAAACCCCTTGTTCTAAACACATTTTGTATCGCGCAAACGCGAAGTGTATGGGAGAATTTATTGACGGGGACAAGTGTGCGCAAAAATTTTATTACGGAATAAACGAGCGTAATCGTGTTCTCCGATAATGATGCGTTACATCGATCGTGTTATTGCAATACCGAAAACAAAACTCACGCCGACCCGAGCTATGTTGTTCGCGAAGATTAGCGTGGCGTTAACGTGCGCCTGGCCGCCACCGTCGTTGGAAACAACGAAAGTCAGTGTCAATCTGATCTACAACATTTGGTGGTACACGTGTTACCTCAGCAGTGTCTTGTTGTTACTCCCGTTATTGAATTCGGTTTACGAATATCGCAACGATCCCGTGATTTTGGCCAAGTCCGTTTGTCTCTCTTGCGCGGTCGTTCAGGTCACGATCAAGATGATGATGTGTCGCAGTCGGTACACTCGCTTTCAAGTACGTATGCAATGAGATTTGTCGAATTGATCATTTATTTATTCATTTTTTTTAATTTTTTTATTTTATTGCGCCGAAAACAAAAGTCGGACATATGTCCGGTCACTGGAAAAAAAACAAAAATCAATTCTTTCAGGCTGTTTATCGCGAGATGGAAACGTTTTGCAAACAGGCGGATGAGAAGACAAACGTTTCGTTGCAGCGCTACGTTGACAGTTACAAGCGCGGTTACGGGATTTTCATTTTGTGGTGTTATTTGACCGCGATCGGTGTCATCTGCGGCCCGTTGATACTCCCGGAACAGTTTCCGACTCCCGCCAAGTATCCGTTTTCGGTGGAACGACAATCGGTCAAAGTTGTCATCTACTTGCATCAGTCTTTGGTAGGTTTGCAGGCCGCATCCGGAATGTGTATCGACTGCGTCATCGCGATTCTTTTGTTTTATTCCGCGGCGAGATTAGAACTGTTGGCCCAGAAGATTCGCGGCACCAAGAACGAGCGCGATCTCGACAGGTGCATCGAGCTGCACGACGAAATATTGAAGTGAGAATCGTCATTTGTGATTTGTACTGGTCTGTGAGATTAAAAAAAAAAAAAAAAAAAAAAAAATACTTCACGAGATGGTTTGTAGATACACGACAGAAGTGAGTGAAATTGTGCAACCGCTGATATTAGCCACAATAGCAACGACGACGATGGGTGTTGTTTTTGGAAGCTTGAACATGGTCACTGTAAGAACATCGGAAGCATATTTCGCTTAAGAGATATTTTGCGAAAGAAAAAAAATTGTATATATCTCGATTCAAAAGGAGAGAAAATGTTCCTCCCTGGACAAATGCTATATATATCCGATCATATAAATATGTAAAATTATATTTTATCATTTATATAAATCACATAATATATAAATTAAGATTAATAAAAAATGATATATAATTGTATAGGGGAGACTGGGGCTGATTGTGACACGGGTAAAAAGTTACAAGCTTTGATTAGTGATGAAAAATAAGTGCTACATTAAAGCTAAAAAGAGACAAACGCGACAACTGTCACGCGTCAGTAACATCATCGTTGTTGCAATTATTTTTCATCGCTAATTTAAGGTTGTAACTTTTTACCCGTGTCACAACCAGTCTCCCTTACACAACCAGATGTAGAATGTGTCCGTGGAACTGTTTCCTGGAAACGTATATATTTAGAAAAAAAAAAAGATGTCTATAAATAACTTTCTATGACAATTAATTATTTGCGTGTTAAATTAAAACACTTGATCTAACATTTAATTCCGAAAAGGATCAACCGACAATAGTCAAGGCCCAGTACGTCGTCGTGGTGTTCTGCGCCAGCTTGGAGCTTCTCATGTGCGCTTTGCCAGCTGACAATTTAATGCACGTGGTAACAATCCTGCAACTGATTATTAGTATTATTATTTTTAAAAACAAGAGTCGCGGTGATAATTTTTATTTTGTAGAGCTGGGAGATTTGCTCGGCGGCGTACGAGTTGCAATGGTGCAACGGCAGCATGAGCATGCGGAGAAAGATCGTTCAGATACTTTTGAGATCGCAGAAACCGGTAGTCATTAGAATCAATGGCGTTGTTTCGGCCTTGTCGTTGAATTATTACGCGAGGGTGAGTAATCGCGATTCAAGATTCATCGCTTTTTAATCTCGCGTGTCGCAACGCGCGACCACGCTACTTATATCTGACACGCGTAATCTTATCTTGCTCCGTACGTGCAATAATGCGAAACACATGTCTCGCAGTTTTTGTACACATCTGGATCGTACTTCACCGCGGTACGTGTGATGGTCAGTGGGAACGTCATGGATTGATTGAAGAAAGAATTCGTCTTCTTCTTTGAACCAGATAAGTTTGCAATCACACGTTAACTTTGACATTTTGATTTTTCGCACGCGTGCGTCAATGGAAAAAATGTTATCCGTCAATGATTCAATTGATACTGTTTTTTTTTTTATTTACCAATCAGTGATATACTTATCAACCAATGATAGTGTTACTTATCAAATACTTAATACACTTATATAAATCAACGGTACTTATCAATTGTTGGTATACTTACATATACCTCGCGGTGTTACAATACAGTTTTCTTGGTTACATATAAATTGTTTTTTTTTTTTGTTAATTGCTTTTTTTTGTACAAAAACGCAAGATCTGCAGAAGAACTGAAACTTTCGAATGTTTTGTGAAAAAACAAACAACCACGCCGCAAATGTCCGACACGCTTCCATTCGCGATTTTTCTATACATACAAACTATTGTACATGTACATACACATTTATGAACTATTGATTTCCGAGTGAACACTTCGTGGAAAAAAATTGAACACATTTACGCGAGTAGAATTTACGAAGCGATAATGCATAGATTGTTATTAAAAAAAAAAAATAAAATAAAATAAAATTAAAACTAAAAATAAAATAAAAAATGTTCTCTTCTCTCCAAACTCTCGAGAAAGTAAAACGCATACGGGCGAGAAAGTGTACTCATAGGAAAGTGACAATTTATTTGGTAAAAGTGTCCATTACACAGAAACTTAACGCGTTTTCGCTCTTAGATAAAGAACTACCTAAATGAAAGTAAAATCTATACGCTCGATCTATTTATACGTCGATGATAACCGCCACTGATGATTTCTATTTTTATTTTTTTTTGTTTTTGTTTTTGTTTTCTTTATGTACATCTGTGATGATTTCTTCGCGCCGAAGAGATGGCTTTCTGGAAATCAAAACAATATCGATACCTATTTATATATATATATATATTCGCTTAACGATCGATCGCGAGAATTCGAGTGTCGTGGACGATCAGGAACGATATAAAAATTGCGCACCTAATCTTCGCGCACGGAGACTGAACACAACAAACTGTATAACTGATCTATTTTTCTCCCCTTCTTCTTCCACCGCTTGTCCCGATACGATTGGAATGACACGATAGTGAGTACAATTTAGAGAAGAGAAAAATGATCGGCGAAAAACAAATATTCTTAATTAAGAAAATAGAGAAGAAATAGAATCTCACCGATATATAAAACGTATGCGCGTTAATACAATAAATGACGATGACAATGACGATTCTTCTAACACATTGAACGTGGTTGTACACCGTTACCCATGTCTGGGTAACGACGGATAAATTTTCTGTTTGTGACTGACGCGTGGTTCTACTTTTGTCCAAGTAAAACAAATCTTACGAAGAATTTGCAAGATTATTTAACAATTGGATATCGTACAAAACTAATGAATTTTGTAGAAAACATTTGATTTCTACCGAATCGTTCAACGTGTCGATGAAATAGATGCGTGTGAATGTTATCCTCTCTCTCTCTCTCTCTCTCTCTCTCTCGTCTCGCGATATCTCGTCAATTTAGACGGTTCATCTACGTCTTTTTTTTTCTACGCACTTGTCTCGATGTAAGTCGCCTATAAGAAATCGAAAGTGATTCGAAGTGATTTGATTAAAAAAATTTGGCACGATCAGCTGTGTGAAAAAATATCATCGTACTGCTATGTAAACTTCGATTTTTTGTGTGTCTCTTATTTCTTTTCCTAATAATATATAATCAGGATATCGTACAACTTGTTATATAATATCCCTCGTCCGTTTATTTTTACTCTGTTATTAAATCGTCTCACGCGCGCGCGCTCACACACATTGTACACATAGTATATATATCCCTTATAACAATACACAGTGTCGACTGTATTGATAACGCATAAAATACTCTTCAGTGATACAAACGCGACGTGTTTCAAAAAATCACGTATTCTTCTTTTTTTTTTTGTCTTTTTAAAAAATTTTCTAGCAAAACAACTTTCGATCATACCATATTAAACTCTCACTAAATTGATACAAATACTTAGACTGAATACTTTTCAGAATTCAATACCCATCATGCATTCTTGAAGAGTAGGCCGTTATATAAGATATAATATAAGTACAGAGAAAGAAAAACCGCAAAAGACTCTCTCGATTGATCACAAACGAAATTGAAAAAAGTGACGCAAGCGCACATTTTTCAACAAATACAAAAAAAAAAAAACATTAATTATGAACATTTTCGAGTGAAACCGTGTCGCTTTGACGAGACGAAAACAATATAGAATTGAAAATTGTTTACAAACTTTTGAAGCAAAAAAACATTTCTGAAAAGAGTTTGAGATCTACTTAGACCTCAGTTTGATGAAAACTCGTCAATTTTTAGACATCAAGAATACACAATAATTGAACAACACGTGTCACATCATCAAGTGCTTACCGCGGCGCAGTCAACCTCCTACAGGAAAAAACTCGGTAAAATTTTGCGCAGTAAACTGATTCTCCCTGAGTGACGATAAGCTATTCTGTTTGGTGTTTTCAATGTCTATTTACTTCTCTCGCTACCCTTACTTGTCGAATATACAATATCATTTTTTTTTTTTTTTTCACAGTTTATAAGCTTAGATCCTTACACGTATAAATTGGTTTTTTTTTTCCTTCGCGCTTAAAACTTCTCCCGCTTCTAATTCCTACGATCGGACTTACAAACTTAGCATCGAGATCATACAATCGATTCTCTTATATATTTGTATAAATTATTCCCTGAATCACCTTCTAATATTCGATGTTGTAATTCGAAATGTAATCACGTGACCGTGTGATGACCTATTGAGTCGAGCAGCTCCTTGACGATCGTCAAATCGAACTTGTACTAGTCTCTCTAGCGCTTCTCTCTCGTAAAGAAAAAAAATAATACTTCAATTTAGAAACACACTTCCGGCGGATTACGATGAAAAACGTAAAATATCAAAGTTATTAATATTAGATTAAAGAATATTAATGTAATATTAATGTAAGAATCCGGGGGGAAACTTCGGCGTTTTGAAAAATTTTCTTCATCGTTTTCGTTAAACGCCGCAAATCGCGAAAGGTGGTTCGGGGAAAATTTCAGTTTTTTTGTTTTGTTTTTGTACGACAAACTCGCGAAATTTATACACATACGTACATATGTCATATTTTATATAAGTCCGCACGTCTAATAAATTCTGTGAGGTTGATAAATTTTCGTTCTATGCTTCTCGTAGCCACGGTGCAAAAATAACGTAACAGCGTGGGAACTACATCTTATGAGCGTATTCATTTGCTTCCGTTCTCCTCGTCCGCAAATATCAACGTCTTTCAGAGACTTCTCGCCAACTACGTACGGAGTTTTCGACCAATTGCGGCGGACGCTTGACTTTTTGTTTTAACATTTGTCGTTTTGATATCGCGTTATATTTAATTTTACATTTTATTTATTTATACTCTTGTGATTTATCTCAAAAATGCAAATTTCTTCGCCGCGTCGAATTTGCAACATTAAAAAAAAAAAAAAGAAAAGAAAAAAAAACAACGAATTACTTCGTATCGCGTACCTCATAGTCTTTTGAGCGAAATACTTTTTTTATTTCCGTTCGAAAGTCTTATTCTCTAACGTGTGTCTATCTCGTACTGTTCAGCACTTTTGTTTGATTTACGTTTTACGCGCGCACAGCGTTGCTCGCTGTCTTGTTTTTTTTTTTTCCCGAAATTACAGACGAGTGTAGAAAATTTGTCTGTCGTTGTTCTCGCGGGAGATGCGGCAAAAAAAAAAAAAACGGATTGACCTCGATTCCGATTTACAAAGCATATACAACGTACTCTTTCAAGCAACGTACTTGTGTCACTACTATTTACTACATCGTGTGTTCTCACACGGATTATTCGCATATCGCAGCAATCGATGCGCACACATACCGATATACATTATACATTGTAGCAAATATTCATGATTTTATACCGAACTTTGTGGCGGTGTTTTTTTTCCCCCGTCTTGTTTCTCTGCAAAAGTTTTTGATTATATTCCCAAATAACATTTTTTTTTTTTTTTTGCACAATTTCTTGAAAACTCCGGATAAAAATATTTAGAATAATTCAGCATGTTGCTTGCGTTTGTCGTGTACAATTTCGCGACACATTAAATTGCCTCACGCGAGACATTGATGCACCGTAACGTACAAATGTACATACAAAATTAACTAATTGAAGTTCCTTCGCGCGCGCAACTAATTAAATTAGTTTCACGTTATCACGAGATACCAATAACTTCGCAATAATGATAATAATAACGCTTGAGACATTGTCCGACTATTGACAGAGACACAGAGAGTCATTGCCATCGAGTTTTTATATTATATAATCGTATAAATAACGACTGTATTTAGAATATTGTGTCCTTAATTCGTAGATCAAACCATGGCACAATATCCTTCTGTTCTGCATTCCTTGGAGGATTTGCAGCGATGATGATGATGATGATGACGATGATGATGGATGATGATGAATAAGTATCGATGAGATCTATCGGATTTAAGAGAAAAAAAAAACTGAATAACGAAAGAGATATGGGATGAAATGGGGCGAGTGAAGATGAGACGGTGTGTCGTGTGTGTTTACTAAAAAGAACAAAAATCGTCGAATTGCGATCAACCTACTTCACAGCTCTTGTTGGTGAAAGGCAGTGCTCGTCTTGTACATTTGGATATTATCTTCCATATATTTTTGTGTGTATAAGATTAGAATGTACATTAAATTAGTTATGAAATAGGTAGAGGCGGCGATAGAAACACATTTCTTTTGCACGAGACAACACGGAGAATTGGCGAATCTCGATTTAAAAAAAGTATTCGCAAACGGACCTTTCGATACGAATATATATATATATATGTATACATTTTCCTCGTGCAAAACATTTCGTGATCACACGCACATTTTAACTTTTGTTCAAAATAGACGAAAATTCACGTTTTCGAATAGCCGTTTAGTCTCGTCTTTACGTCTAAAGCCGCCTCTGGAAATAGGTCGCACTCAATACCGTCCTTGTACACTTGTGCGCAATGATGAAGACTTTTGAAGAAAGAGACTTTTCTCTCTGGGCGCGTTATTTATTTTATTTTTTTCTTATATTTTACGCCGATTCGCCGCCGGCAATTGAATACTATAAAGAACAACGCGCGTACAGACAAAAAATTCGCTTGCTTTCCTTTCGGAAGACATTGCGCACCAGTGTACACATGTATTGCCACACACGCATCATGCGCACAGAAACATAGGACAGACAGACACACACACATACACACAGACACGCACACACTGCGACATATCTCAACGGTGGTACGTTAATATAAAATAAAAGGCTATAAAAAAAAAAAAAAAAAAAATTTGAAGCATAAAAATTTCACATTTGCAACCGCTCGCAAAATATTCACACGCGTAATACAAATCGTCGAACGCGTTCGACGCGCGCGTTGATGCAATCGCAATTGATTGACAACGGATGATTCGAGATCGTTACCGATTCGGATTGGACACGTTTTTTTTTTTTATTTTACCTGTTTTTTTCTCTTCCATTTTTTGCGCGGAGAAACTTGCAAACCTCGCACCACCCACGAAATAAACGCAGTTCATAACATACTATACCTACTGTGTATTATTGCTATTTATCTCGATACGTTGACTTACAGTCTAAGATTTGTACATCTGTGGATTTGCTGTTCACATATGATGATGCCTACAAAGAGAGATAAAGAATGTGTCTTCAGATATGCTCCTACCGTTTGCGTTTAAATGAGGTTTCAACCAAATGCAAAAGTCACATAGATATTTTAGCAATGGCGTGTGCTTCGATAACAAAAACAAAACTTTCAATGAACGACGCGAATTTCTTTTTTTTCTTTTTTCTTTTTTAACGTCTTGAATCCATGAGACAAGTCTTCCTAACTGCTTCTTCGTTTTTGTTTTCTTTTTTTTTATCGCTAATGTCGTTCTAATTTTAATTGAGCTTTCGGTACGTCATTACAGTACGTATAACTTGTAAAATCGTGCTTATAAAAATACCACACAAGATAAAAAAACAACAGAAAGTTAATGAAGGAGCGATACTAAATATCCAATCAATTCGATATACATAAAAGCGTGTCGCTTTTTCATTTAGATGATCGAGCGACAAAATCTCGCAAATACGTGCGAAATGTTCAACATTGCACGCAGCGCGCATGACGATTGATGTATTATAAATCTGTTGAATGTATGGAAAGTTGTGTAAAGGATATAAATCGACGTATGTATGTTTTGTACTTTGCGACCGACGTCGTCAAAGTGACGGTCGTTATCACGCAAGAAAATGATTGCCGATAAACCTGGCATAGAAAAATGTACATCAGTCAATATCTCGCGAAGAAGTGCAGTTAGGTCTCTCTCTTGCGACGAGATTATATCCTTTTTTTTTTTGTTTTTTTTTTACATCGGGCGCGTTCGCTTTGAGCGCTTCAATGACGCAAGTGACAACAGCCATTGCTAATTAAATGTAGAACAAAAGTGGGCTTGACCGACGGTCAAAGCGCGTGAGCGCCCAAAACGTACGCATTCCGCACGTACTAATGTATACACGTTATGCTTTCATTTATTTTTTACAAGTTGCGGTTGCCATATTCGAGTTGTTTTTGTATCTACCTTCAGCTAGGTTTACTCGGCGGACCGTGGCCCGTTGGCGATGGTCCGTGCGAATGAAGATTGTGAACGCCGCTTACTTGATTGCTGCTGAGATTTGACATGGCGGGCTGATACATCGACGGCATATAAGTGCCCGACGGTTGCGATGCCGATCTGATAGAGAAAAAAAATTAAATACAAAATCGTTGCAAAATCTGTTAAAAAATTTGTTATAATCAAATTCAATAAAAGTCAAAAGCTGTTTGCTCACCTAACTCCGCGTAACGGATCTGGCGTGACAGACGAATTTCGCACCACGCCAGAAGTATTAGCGGACGCCGGCGACACTATATTACTCGCCTGACCGGGTTGAAGGTATCCACCACCGGCTGGACTGTGCCTTTACGAAATATAATAGACGTTATGTAAGATAAGAATAACGGTAGATCAACAAGTGTTGGATGTAAGACATGTTACCTTATCGTCGGGCTCGGTTGCGGTGCAACCAGTGATCCTCGAAGTTGATACTGAGAGAGAGAAGCCGCCGCGGGTGGGGAAGGATCCGGCGGTAACCCATTTTCTAACGTCGTCGGATGGCCGGAACTGGAGTGGGACATGTAAGTGTTGTTTAGACGTGGCTCACGGCTCACTCTGGGTACCGGAGCCGGCGCGCCGGGCGGCACTTCTGAGTGTGCGACGTTAGAATGAGATGGATTCACCGTCGGATGTATGTTGTTCACTGAGAACACAATTATGATATACTTTTTTATTTATACTTTGCTTCTCGTAAGCGAAAAGTAAACGTGATGTAGCGTAGTAGATTCATTTAATTCTAATCTAACCTGGATGTGAACTAGGCTGAGTTGTCAATGGAATAGCGAGTCTAGCATTCACAGCCAATAAGTGGTCTCTCCTCTGCAGGAGATTATTTACATGTTCCTCTAGCCTAAGATTCTCAGCTCGCAGTTGATGTAAACAGGAAAGCAGGGACGCGACTGTAACAGATTTTGATAAAAACATCGTCAGTTTGTTTAATGATGCGAGCCATCGCTTCTCTCAGAGAACCCTCGGCATTTTTGAAGACAGTAAACAAAAATGATAAAAAAAAGATACATATTTATATATACCCGATTAAAAATACAAGGTTTTATTGCAAAGCAATTTATGATATCACGTTCTGCTATCATGCAAATTTCTCCGTGACGATAACTTATCGCGAAAAAAAAAAAAAAAAAAAAGGTAAACCGCAAACTTCCCTTCACCCCTCACAAAACACTCATGCGATTGTAAGTAATATTTTTCCTTCCTCGTACACTCACTGTCAAAATGCTGAGCTTGTTCCATTAGAAATTGACTTCCCTGTTCCCACTGTCTCTCCAAGAGCTGATCCAGTGTCTGGGGGATTGCTCCGCCACCCAGAGCTCCGCTGGCAGTAGCTGCGTTAGGCTGTGTCGAATTCCCATTGTTGCTGCTTGTGGAAAATATCGGCGAGAACGAAGTGGGCGGCATACCCGGTTGGCTGGATCGTATCTGTGATAAAGGAGAGAAAAATTCGTCGAAATATACCGTTATCGCGTAAATTAACAAAAAATTTTATTCCAGACGCAATAACAACAATTTCACCAACATTACTTACAGACGCGATCACTCGACTGTGCAACTGCGGTCCAACTAAATTTGTAGCTGAGTTACTCGCTTCCGTAAAAATAGAATGAGCCTCCAGCTCTTGCGAAAGCGTATCGGACATTTTCTGTGCCATTGTCGAAGTAGGATTCAACTGATTTCCCAACATGTGCGGTGCGCTAACTCCATTTTGAAATCTAAACAAACATTATCACACACACTGTATTAACGCTATCTCGTGCGAATGTCACAGGTTTTGTTTTTCTCGCGTCATCGTTGTTGCGTTTTCTTACAATTTCACGTTATTTTCTTCTTTTATTGTGGTGGTGGCAAGAGTGGTCGGTGTGGTTGACGCTGACGGTGTGGGCGTGGACACGGCTGCCTTCCTCTTTCGTTTTCCGGTTGAACTACCCATACTTTCCGATCCAGGACTGCTAGGTGGCGACTCCTTGACAACTGGTCCCAGAGTAGTCGCGGCATTACTCATACTGCTGAAATGTCCGCCACTGGCTGCGGGACCTTGAATTATCGACGGCACAGGAGCCACGGTGCTCGCCGGTGGGGGTGTCTGATGATTGTTTCGCGCGCCCCTCTTGGACGTGGTTCCTCCCGCAGTGCTGGATACGGAGGTTACGACGGATGAAACTGCTTGCGACAGCGCGGACTGACTATTCGACGAGCCACGCTTTGGTTTCCGAGTCTTCTCTTGCTTGTCAGCTGATTGAGAACTACAAAATAATATTTCACGAAATAAATGTTTAATTTTTACATCACAGGAAACTCCAATAGAGATTTCTTCCCGTTGATCTTTCAGCTGCACTTTCCTGCACAATTTGCACAGTTTTTTTTTTTATTTGCATCACTTGTTACGAACACACTTGTTTCTACTTCTGTTCACAAATGTTATCGCACGTTTGTGCGACCGATTGGTTGTTTTCTCCGTGTCTTTTGCACCTTTACTAAAAATAAATGTGCGTTTCCTCACGCAATTCGTTAGCGTGGTTAAAAATACGTAGCGCTAAATACGTGCTAGCTGAAAGATCAAGTTCGTGTTGTTGTTAAACATGAAGAAAGTGCCTTAGAATGAGAAATACCTGAGGCTGCTATTCCGCTTAGAATTTCGTGGAACAAAGTTAATGTGAAAACAAACTACAGACAATTGAGATTTAATGAGAGAAACGTCACGTTACACCTTTCCGCGGCTCGATAAGACGACACTTGAGTCGTCTCATTAAAGAAAAAACAAACATAACCATAAACTTGGCTCGCTTCGAGAAGCGCGTTTAAAAGTCAAAAAATCGTCCGACGGCTCGTTCCGACGATATTTTCCCGTTGTTCGTTGTTGTCCCGCGGATGTTAACGCGAAAAATCGAATTATCGCAATTAAACAATTATTGACAGAGACGATTGTTATGGGGTGCATGTCGAATGACCTCAAGTGAACTATTGTGCTCATTACACATAGCGACTACTGTTATAAACACAAATGTGCACGTTCAAACTCCCGCCCGAGCGCGATCGCGGTCGCGCAATCAATCAAACGTTGCGCGTCAACGATCAAACACACGTTCGACTTTTCAAAATCACGTTCCCAAAAACACTATTGTCCGCCCGACCGTCCAAATAATCGAGAAACAAACAGTCCACTCGGGCGCGCGTACAGGTTAGAATAGACCACCTTGTTTACCAATTGGCGCATCCGCCATTTTGAGCGCGATGCACGGGCGCATTCCTGAAGAATGCACCTGCATAGGTTTCTCTCTTGAAAGCACTTGTGTTTCTTATCACCTCTCGCCGCACTTTACCTACGTATTAGATATAATGAGCAACGCGCTCTCTCGCTTAAGAAAAAAAACACCACTGTTTTTCACACTCAGATTTCATTACCTCACATCCCGACAACAATAACAAAAAAAATTTACAAATCCTCTTGTAATTCTTTTTTTTTTTTTTTTTGAATTTATATAATTTTAATTAACAACAAACAACGTCCAAGAGTGAGAGAAAAATATTTATCTTATCGTATAGAGAAATTTTTTCTATAAAATTAAAAGTAAAACTATTTTAAATTTGATATAAACAGAAATTTAAATTGCAGCAGTTTCACTTATTTTTTTTTTTTTTATTTTAAAAAGCCTTTCGGTTTCAAAGTCCTTTTTTTTTTTTTTTTTTTTTTTTTTTTTATAATTAAACTCGAGCCGCGTTTTCGATCGACTTACCGAGATCGTTTTACTGGCGTTTCCTCCATCATAAATCTCTCGGTATTCACCACCGAGCTGGATCGCGGTTCCGTGTTCGCGGCCGTGGTGATTATGCTCTGCTGTTGCATCTGCTGAGCGTAAAGCGTCGGTATGTTGGTAGGCACCAAACTCTGAACCGTGCTCGGGAGCGAGGTGGCGGTTAACGGCACGGACACGACGATGTTGCTTGACGTGGTTGTCGGCGACTGAGTGACGATCGAGGAAGAAGATTGCGTCACCGTCATTATCACAGGTGTCGTGGTTGCTTCTGTGGCGACCGGAGTGTTTGACGCTGATTGAATCGGACTTTCGACCTTCGTCTGTTTACATGTGAAATTGAAAATTTAAAACTTATACGCCCGTTATCGCACGAATTGGGATTGGATACGAATTTGAACCAATCGAAACGAAGTTTAAGCTAAACCTGAGACTTTCTTTCCTCTCAATGGTTCAAATTTCAATCTAATGTCAATACCAATTCGTAAAATCAAAAATCAAATGTACAAAGGTGTTGAATGAAAGAGCAAAATGTGCAATGATCGTTGTGTTACTTTGTTGTTGCGGAATTGTTGGAATGAATGAACAAAGAACGACATCAGAGTAGAGATAGTAGAGATGACGCGACACACAAAACGATTTTTTTTACCTTCTTCTGTCTTTCCGGTTCCGCTGTTGTACTTAGACTAGTGGCTTCAGCGATTGTCGGTTGCATATTGTTACTCGGAATGGCCTGTTGCACCACAGAGCTGACGGCCACCACAACTGATCCGCTAGCCTCCGAACTGACCGACTGATTCGAGTTCTCGTTTCCGATTACCGTTGGCGTGCGCGCACCAGCCTTCCTCTTCTTGCTGGTGTGACTCGAGGTCTTGTTGGAAGCCGAAGAGGTGCCGGACTTGCTCTGACCGACGTTCTTGTGCGGCACGTTAACGTTACCGCCGCTCGTCTTGATCGCCGAAGCGGGCACCGTAGTGACCGCGGTGGTGATCGCGCCTGCTTCATGCCCGAACACGCTTTCCGACTGCGTGACAATGGTCTCGACAAAGTTGGAAGTCGTAAACTTGCTGGAACTCGTGGAATTATCTTTTGGCGTATTACGTCCGCTACTACTGCTCTTATCGTCCGCGATGCCATTTATCTCTAAATTGGGACTAGCATTGGATTTACTTTTAGAATTGACGATGGACTTGGAACTCGAGCTTTTCCGCTTGCCGCTCGACGATTTTATCGGCGCTTCCGCCTCCTTTTCCGGCGACGAGTCCGACGAGCCGTTGTCGGCGGGTATCGGTTTGTACGGCGGTATCGTTTTCACATTACCACCCTTTTTCTGCGAATCAATCAATTGCTTTACCCAGAAAGCTCTCATCACATCGGGTAAGACACAATCGTACATATTACCAACCAATTTCGAATAATGATGCTGACAGTATCCGCAATATTTCACATTATCGAGATAGTTGCCGGCCTCTTCGCAGAGCAAACCCAGAGCCTGTGCGCATGTAACATGAAATTGCTGCCTGCAGCCGGTCTTGTTGCACTGCATGCATGCTCCTGCAGTTGCTCTGCTACCTCTACCTTGCTCCTCGCATATGTAGCACGTCTAGAAATCATTAAAATATTTTATACATGCCAAACGGAATACAAAAAAAAAGACACATTAAAATGGAGCAACAATCTGAACGACTCTCTGGTGACCGACTCTACGATAAAACTATTTACCTTGTTAAACCTCTCTGAGGGAACAAGTTGCAATATAATAGGTTCCATTGTAGTCACGTTACCAAATCGAACTTCTGGAATATACAGAGCGCACACAACGTGCGCCCATCCAGCTTGATCTGTTCTCTTAAGAGCTCCATCTCGACTTGGACATAACTCACAGCGCTGTCGAAAACAAAAAAATATAAATTATATTAAATAGTCTATAATCCCGTTGCAAACAAACATACATATCCATGCTTCTGATCACATGCTCTTTAGCAAACCAAAAAAAAAAAACAAACAAAAATAAGCAAAGAACTTTATATTTATGTACCACACGAGCGCTGCGTTCTTGTGACTCGCATTTCCTGCAATACCATGGTCCCGTTGGTACAGTGACGATGCCGTAGCACGCTGCAAAACGACAACACGCGTTACTCACAAGCAGTCAACAAAAGATAATCTTGTTTAATTAGAAAACATGATAATGCATATATAAATAAATAAATACCTTGACGCAACAGAGATATAAAATTACATATATATACCTTGGTGCACAGCAACAGTACATCCCTGTCCATCACAGTACACCAATGGATTTTCGGTCCAACCCCTCTCATCAGAACACACGCAGCACCCTCCGAGCATCTCCTTCATGCTGTGCTCCAAGCAATTCGGAAGACGAGACTAGCATGAGGAGCTAGGCGAAGCGTCGCGGGCATTGGCGGCTACGTGGGACAACAAACTGGCACGCATCGCGCGTGTCAAGCGTTCGCATCCTGGTGAGACGACGCGACGGCGTCGCCAGGACGGTCGCCACCACCAAAACGCGGCTCGCTCGTCGACGCTCCCTCACGGTGGGGGATCGTGTCCGCCGTCGCGTGAGTCCGCACCTCCTGCGGGGCTCTTACGACGCGGCGCGCGGTCACGACGTGATTACGACGCACGCACGCGTGCGTCCTCACGCATGAAACACAACAAAAAACGGACGGAGAAGGAAATATCCTCCCCTCGCGTAAATCGCGTAGATCGCTATGCCGCGCTAACGCGCGCCTTTTCACGCGGAACACGGGCGAAAATGGCGACGCGATTGTAATCGCGAACCGTCGACGACCGAGCGGCGATGCGCCGCGAGAACGCACGTGCCAGAAAATGTGTGTACACACGTCGCTCGCGAAACGTGCACGGGGGGACGGTTTGTGTTATTTACGACGGCGCTCTATTTGTTTCGTTGATCAGCCATCTTATTTTTGGTTGTCGCGCGCGAGCCCAACGCCATCACGCTCGGTTTAAGTTGGATTTACAAAGCGATCGTTCAACGTGTTGGATTTACAATATTGTCGCGCGCTCGCGAGAAAATTGACCAATCAACGTTCGAACAACTATTCGCGCAGGGACGTTCGACGCAGTCCGATAATGGCGCGGCGATTGGCAGCAATTGCCTCGAGATTCGCGGAATCGAGTTGAACAGAGAGGAGGGGAAACTCGCGAGAGTCTAGGGAAGTACCCGAGATTATGGTTCTTCAATTTAAAATCCCGCAAATGTGTAATCGAACGAGAGCGTGGGAGTTTCATTAACACATCGTAAATAAAAGCACCGCGACAGCGGAGACGCGCAGAAGTCATGTTGTCGAGCTATTGCACGTTCGCGATTTTCTTATTTCGTGAGAGCAATGTAAGTAATTCACGTTTTTTTTTTTTTAAAAATAAATAAGAACAATTACAACATATATACGTAATTTTATTGTATCGTTTTGTGATTGTTTGTTAATTTACTGTTAATTTACGTATATAATATTAATAATTATATATATATATATATATAATATTTTTAATATTATAATTATATATATTTTTTATATATATTATATACTGTATTGTAAAATTTTATGTGCTTCTCTGTAGTGCGTTTCGGATCAAACGAATGTATATAGTTTAAAAAGTAAACAAGCGGTGTTTTTAAACTGTATAAATGTAAGAGCGAGCCAGAACTACAAGGTTGTATTATGTCATGTGATATAAATAGATAATGCGATATGACGATAGCTGCAATTTGGTGTGCCACGGTTACAAAAGATTTATAAAACAGATAAAATACCGATTACCGATGTTATCGTATATAGCCATTATGAAAACGATAAGGAAACTAGAGGTAAAAGAAAGAAAATATTATGTAACGTGTATCTAGATAGCCAAGTCTGTCAAAGCAAATTTTGCCAAATGCTTGTTACAAATTTTTGTTAGCAGAAAGATATTCAAATATACTGCAGAGCTTGTTATATCTGCCGATGTCGCAAAATTGCAGAAATATATCCAAGCTTATCGAAAAAAAATTAACAGCAAATTGCTGACAAAAACCGAGCAAGACTCGCAGTTCGGATAGATTTATAAAATTTGTGTATAATATTTAATTTTAAATAATTTTACAATATTTTTATATTATTAAAAAATATAACTTACAATATTATGCACGTACAATATTTATTATTTTAGTACATAATTGATTTTTCCTGAACAGATATGAAAAGAGATTAAGTATTATGGCCAAACTGCACTCTCTTAGTAGAATCAATTAAAATTTCACTAATTGATTCAGTGATAAAAAAAAGTTTACTTGGAATCAGTGATAATATCACTGAATGCCATTAACAAATTAGTTTTGCTGGCAAATTGCGAACAAATTGTTTACTGGGTATATGTGTATATATTGATAGAACATTATATTGTTAACTGTATACGTGTGTGCAGTGTTGCGCTTAGATAATTTGAAATAATCTAGATACAGATTAGATAAAACATATACGTATGTATCTCAGATAAGATAAAGATAATCCGATTTGATCATATCTAGATAAAAGATGATTTAGTTGAGATTTTTATCTAGATAATTTTAAGATATTAAAGAAATTGGAAAATTAAATAATACATCTCAAGAAAATCTATAGAAAATAAGCGTATATTTTGATATACATTATATTTAATATAATGTACATTTGAGTATAATAAGCATATTATAAGTATGTAATAAGTAAATTACATTTATTCTATATATAAGGTTAATGTCCAGATA
>NW_018020748.1:102276-108980 GCF_002006095.1 Pseudomyrmex gracilis
GTATCGTGCCTACATAATTCACTCACTATGATGACACAGCTGAGTGGAATCTGCTGCAAAATGCTGATTAAACCTGTGTGCATACTGCTGGCATACTGCTATTATTTGGCTATCGGGGTGTAAATATATTATAAGGTTTTAGTTTTTAAAAACAATAGTTTTTCATTTGTGCTATCGGATAAACGATTTCTTCGAGGTACAATTATTTGTTATCCTGTACTGAAAAGTCACATTCAGAGTGCGTACTCATTATCTTAGATAATTTACAAAATATACTACTTTTTTATCTGAGATACAGATAAAGATGTCATATATTTTAATTATTTAGATAAAGATAAAATAAAACAATTATTACATCTAGATGAACATCTAGATAATTTTATCTAGATAACGGAAAACACTGCGTGTGTGTAAACGTAATTTGCTCAAGTACTACATGTATCTAAACGTTGTGTGTGTGTGTGTTCTCTATATCAAGGATAGATTAGCTCTCATTAGTTGTGTTATCATCACCGACCAGTATGCTCTTGACACTCATCGAGGAAAGAGTTTTTTGAAACTATGAGGTAATACGCGCGATATTTGCTTTTTCAAAGTGACAAACGTATAATTTTCTTTACAATTTTTTTCCATAATTGACAAATGTATATTTTACAGAAAAACATAGATAATAATAGAGCAAGCACAAAAATTTTTCCAAATTTTATTCACGCTTGTGAAAATCGAACGTTTCTCGATTCTGATCCGAGTCTCTTTCGGAGAGTTTTTGAAGTAAAGAACAATATCTAATGTTTTGTTATCAGAATGTCTATATGCGCGAGATGAACTCTTCGCAGCTACGCTTATATTAATCGTATGAATGAGTAATGTGTTACGACATCATTATCATCATCACCATTATCATCATCGTCGTAGTGTATCGCTCATCTGACGGAGAACTGGATCCTAGAGTTTCTATCGCGTCAGTAAATATTCTTCGTTTATTGTTAATTGTTTTTATGTGACAATTGTGCACTGTAATTTTATATATCTGGAAGTTGTTTCTGGTTCGGAGAGCAATTAACGTATTTTGAGAAAAAAAAGTTCAAAGTGCTTTCAACATCATTGTGATATATATGTAAGTAAAAGGTGAATGACCCGACGCATCCGTCTTATCTTTTAAAAGATGTGTTTACATATCTCATTTTTAAGTGCGCGATAAGCAGTTGTGTTATTACATTCCATTCAATCTCAAAACTCTAAATATCTGGACACATATATTTCCGTTTCTCTCGGAAAAATAAATTTCTCAAGTTTCTCAAGAGAGCGAAAAAAAAAGATCATTTCGAAACTATCGACGTAGTCTCATCTGACCTTGCGAAATATTTATCTTTTTCGAGATGACTTCTCGCTTTTCTTCGGTCAACCGCGAAAGATTGATTTAATTAATCGAAAGATTTGTAATTTCAAGAACCGAGTTGTGTGTGTTTTTTACAGCAAACCGCGCAAAAGAATGATCTCTTATCGGCCCTGGGGCTCGACGGAAGATGGAAGAATAGAGTTCGAGTCCTTGACAGATGAGACTCTGAAAGGTGCTCTTGATGTAATAAGAAAGGGCTTCTTTCCCTATGAATCCGTGTGTACTGCGGTGGAATTGAATTCCGAACCCGGAGCGTCCGAAGAACTCGAGAAGCTCTGCTTGGGCGCGGCCAGAGACGGCGTTAGCGTAGTGGCCGTCGACATCGTCACCAATGAGGTTGTTGGTGTCGCCTTCAACAAAATACAAGTAAATAACGATACCTTTTTGTATCCTCCAATGAAATTTGTATTTTGCGCACATGTATTAGTTTCGTATTCAGTTTCAAGAGCGCTGAATGTTAAGTTGTTGAAAAATTTACAAAAAAACTTTGCTAAAGTAAAATACTGTGTATACGATTTCTAGATGTTTGAGTAACTTTCGGAAATACCTTAAAGATCGTAAACATAAACACACATTTTTTTCAGGTATTGAACAACTCCGAAAAGAGCTACTTCGAACAATTCAGCGACAACTGTCGGTGCAAGTCGTCGAAGTATCTGATAGATTTTATGATAGACGTGGATTCAAAGAAGAATCTCTTCGAGCACTACGGCGTCGACTGCATCCTCGAGATCATGTTTCTGGCAATTTTGCCGACTTACCGCAAACGGCGATTAGGCGAATTGCTCGTCGCCTCGTCGATGGAAGTGGGGAGAGAACTGAAAAACGGCAAGAAGGACGTTAAGATACCCATTACGGTCGACGGTCTCCGCGAGCTGACGAACGCCGAGGTAGTACCTAGTTTGATCTCTGCCATTATGACGTCGAACTATTCACTGAAAATTGCCATGAAACTTCGCTTCAATCAGTTGTTGCAAGTTTCCTACGAAGACTATGAGTTCAACGGGAAGAAGTTCAGCGAGAGAATAAATCGGGAACATCGATTTTGCACCTTAGTGGCGAAGAGAATCGCCTCGACCTCTAAATGAGGATTGGACGAGTAGTATAATCGCGTCTTAATCTTCGATTTTAGATTATTTCGAGTCGATTTTTATTTCAACATCTTTGTCTTTCATAATTAATATTTTAAAGGAAATATTTTATTTTATATATTAATATTATATTTTATTAGATATTTTAAGACATTATCTTTTTCTTGAACGTTGGCTACAATTAAGCATGTAATGTTATTGTTATTAGAATTTTTATTATAAGTTATAACTGATTATGTATGTAGAAAAAAGGAGATCTATAATTCATTGAGCGTGGATCACATCAGGTCCATTCTCAAGTATTAAATTAATTAACAATTATACAAAAAAGAGATTCAAAGTTTAAAACAAAAATAAAATTCAATAAAAGTCCGGTAAAAGCCTGACACGAGATGTTAACGGATAATAATCACTTTTATAAGTCGATATCTCGTTTGCGTCGCTCGTGAAAGTGTTTTGAATCTAAACGCAAAACGTTTTAGAACGACAAAATTACTACGTGTTTAATCTATTCAAATGTTGTTGTCGTATCTTTTGTTAAATGTTTGTTGAAAAATAAAAATCCAATACAATAGCTCAAACAATTAATTGATCATTGTGATACACCACTCGAATTTTTTTCGCACAAAGCAATTCAAGCATTGTTTGATGCGCGCACTTCTCAGAATTAGTTAACTATCGCACATTATCTCTCAAACATAAATACACATGCATCTAATATGTACGAAGATTTTTAACAAAGTTTAACGTGAGATCGTGAAAGATTTGTTTACAAATATACAATGTGCCAACGATATATGTGTGATAACATTTTAATCTTTCATAATCAGCGACTTCCATCTCTTCCGAGTATAAAATAAGGTATAAAAATTGTTGATTTATTGCACATTTCAAGTGCAATAAATCCATTGCACGTACGATAACAAAATGCGTTCTGGGTGTTAGATACCTATGCAAACACAGATATATAACAGCAACATTGTCGTAATAAAACAAAATGTAACAAGTAACATAGTCGTTACATGTAACATCCATGTTAGTTGTAATTTCCTACTCATTGTGTATTGCAATTATATAATATAAATATAATATGTAAGTAGAATGTTATATAACTGTTATACAGTTACAGAAATGTTACATGACAGTTACAGTGTCATTACCAGCTAATAACAAACAATAACAGGTACAATTTTAATACAATTATAGTACAATTACAAAAAAAAGTTATATAACATCGATATTAATAAAGTGTATAAGCTGTTATATTACGTGTTACTTTAGTGTTATATAGCGGTTGTATTCTGTGTTTGTTGGGTAGTTTTAGATAGACTAGCGCAGTTATCAAACGCTGCATTGTCTCGATGATAGTGTTTGCGAGCGGAACAAGTGATGCATCGGTTACAAACTTGACTCTTGAGAATTGACTTTTTGTGCTTTTCTGATCATCAAAGATTCTATTTTTCTGCAGTATTCTAGTCAATTTCATAATATAAAATTACACAGAAAATTAAAGAAAAAAAAATACTAAACTAAGAAATACACGTGAGATTGAAACCCGCACGTACGTCAGTTATTGCGAGGCCGCAGTGAATCTTCCAGTACATCATGTCCGTTTGCCTCGGCACCGACCACACGGGCACTATCGAGTTCCGAATCCTTAGCTACGATAAGATCGAGGAAGCCTTGAACGTGCAGCAGCAATCAATGCGACAGGAATGCATGGCGATCGGTATGGGAATGTACGAGGAACCCGGTGCGCCCGAGGAGATGCAATTGGTCTTCAGGGAAGTCATCAAAGACGGATGCACTGTGATCGCGGTCGATCAATCAGACCGCGTTGTCGCCGTGGCGTTTAACAAGTTACACGTAAGTGAGATGCAAATTAATAAATACAAAATTATTTTCACACGTTATATCGATGTTTGTTATTATTTATTGGTGCTGTCTAATTGTATCTTAACTCTATTCTCGAGCACACAGTTTATATTTAATTCTGATCAACGATTGTGTACTTTTATCTGTGTATTGCGGTATTTGGCGTACGGCAAATAAATACACACGCTCGCCAAAGTTGACAAACAGTGTCCGTTACTTTTTTTTTCCAGGCTCCGTTAAAATCAGAAGAAACAGATCCGTTTGATCTTTTTATAGAAAATAACATCAAACATCGCTCGTGCTGGGATCTGACCAATTTTATTAACGAAGTAAGTTAGTTAAGAGAATTTTTCTTAAAATTCCTTCACAAATAACGATCAGTTTTGCAGATATCGCGCATTTATCTTCGCAAGTCATCATTCTTATCATCTTCCTTTAGACTTTTCATTTTATCGAGCATCTAATAATGTCATTGCATGTGTTTGTTATCAGATAGAATCGCGAATAGACATCTTTCAGAAGTACAACGTGCGAGGCGCCTTGGAGATCTTCTACATAGGCACGGTTTCGAGATGTCAGGGTCGTGGGATCGGTTTGGAAATCACGCGGAAGAGTCTCGAGGTCGCGCGTGGATTACACGACGAAACGCTGAGACAGGTTCGCGTCGCTGACAAAATCGTCAACGAGCACGCGCGACCTGAAGCGGCGTTCGCCGTTGCCGCGTCAACGTACAGCCAGCGGATTATGGAGAAGCTCGACTTCGAGTCTCTTGCCGAGGTGCGGTACGAGGATTACGTGCGAGGTGGTAAACGAATGTCGGACAGAATAGGAAACGTTCAAAAAACGGTTAAGTTTGTTGCTCGCAGACTTTGACATATCGGATTTGAGCGGAAAAATAAATATCTAAGTATTAAAGTCGATAGGATTAAATTTAATTCGAATTTCCATTAATTTACACATGAAGTAAATATTGCACGTATATCCCGCATATTGGCTCGTATCGATTTTATTAATATTTAGTTCTGAATTTTCACGAGCTTTTAAATCGTTGGAAAAACAAATTTTCACAGTTTACAATAACTTGTACTCAGAAGAAATAAAAAATTATTTACCGCAAAAGCAAAACCATATCACTTGTGCGGGGATGCTAAATAAAAAGAAAACAGTATTTTAACAAATCAATCATACAAGGAATGAGAGAAGAGAGAGAGAGAGAGAGAGATGTAATACAACAACGATCTTTATATATAAGTATATATATATATTATTACATTCAACATATCATAACACACATAACCCGGAAACGCTCCTAACGTGATCGTCACAAATCTCTCAAAGTGAATTTGCAGACGCGACATGTTGTGTTTCGCGCCAACGCTCTGCGCGCACAACGGCGCGAAGCGAAACGGTTCTCCCTCCTCGCACACGTGTACGCACGCATCCGCAAAGTTGCGCGTCTCCAATTAACTCCACGCGACGTACATATATATATATATATATATACGTATCGGACGATATATCTCGATTGAAATTTGTTTACATCTAAAGAATACTCTCCCCCACAGAACAAAGCCACAGAAGACAATATATAAGTCGTACGGATTAATGTTAATATAACGCTACTTCCGCCGTTTCGCGGATATTGACATTGTTTAACGGTATAATATTATACGTCGGTACAATAGAATCATTAGTGCATATTGCAAATGTGTTGATTAATCTCTATCACTTATTACTTAATGTATTATATTCCCCGTATATTTCAGGAAGCCATTTTTTTACATTTTGGCATTTTTTTTCTTTTTTCTTTTCATCGGTTCAACGTCATCGCGCGCGTATATATAAATTCTCTAAGGCGTCACGGTCTCGGAATGTTGCGGGAAGACGACACACTCAGAGAGTTCATTAGTTAGTCTAAATTACTCGTGTTAGATTCATTATAAAGCGTCGAGATCTGAAGAGACAATACGCAATAAAAAAAAAAAAAAAAAATGCGATCGTTCGTTCTTTTCTATCCTTGACACATTTACGCGGGCGAAAACTTTCTACTTCTTTTAATTCTTCAATTAAAATTCAAACGCTCTTCTTTGTATATTATAAAACAAAAACGTATTTAAACCACGAAAGTTCTCGCGTTTAATTTCGACCGTGCAATGTTCGACAGTTACGCGATCAATAAGATTGCAAGGTGCAATCCTATTTGAGTTCGAGGAAGTTCGATAGAACGATGTGTGTTCGTGAACTTTACAAAAAGTACATTTGAGTACATCTGCAATTTTTTTTTTTTTTTTTTTTTTGTTGTGTCTACATATGTAACAGCGCCATAAAAATGATTCAGA